>NC_056733.1:56708434-56894415 GCF_019279795.1 Protopterus annectens
ACCACTTGAGTCACTTTTCAACTGTAGCCTCAAAACAGGCTTTTTACCATAAGAATGGAGGACAGCAACAGTTATCCCACTCCACAAGGGTGGACCATCAACTGACCCCAGAAACTACAGGCCTTTTAGTCTGACTACTGTCTAATCTGCAAAGCCATGGAATGAATTATCAATGGAAAAATTATCACCAAAGCCGCAGGCAACCTTCAAACACCAGTCTGGCTTTGTCAGGGGACTATCATGCCTACTAAACCTGGTGGACTTGTTTGAGAACGTCACCAAGCAATGGATTAGGAGAGAACTATGAATACTACCTGCCTGGACCTGGCTAAGGTGTTCAGTACAATACAATACCCCACTTGTGTATAGTTGACAAGCTCCTTGAATTAAGCATAAACCCCTGCATAACTCACTGGATTGTTGACTGGCTCACTGACAGGACTCAGGAAGTCAGGATTTACTATGAGACTGGTCACCTGTGGGGCACCTCAGGACTCTGGGCTCTGTGCTAGAACTGCTCCTATTTGGCATCTACTTCATGAAGGTAAAAGCTAATGTCAAGGGCCTTTGGCTGATGAGGCTTGCAGATGACTGCAGATTCGGAGCTATCATAGATTCCCCCCATGACACAATCATATTACAAGAGAGTCTAAAATAGACAAATGACTGGTGCCAACTCATGGATTAGAACTTAATGCCAAGAAATGCAGTACACTGCCTTTGGAAAACTGCCACCCAGGCTAATTACTCCATCTGTACAACATTCCTAAGAATTGACCTTGAAGACAGGAATCTAGAAACATATTTAGACTGTAATCTGGCCTTTGGCCAACATATGGCCAGGGTAGTAAGAAAGCCATTCTGTGTCACTCAACTTATAAGTAAGGGCATGGCATCCATTTAGTTGTTTTAAATGGGTAGCCACTGAAATGACTGAGGTTCAAAAGCGGTATTATGATCTCTTACAAATGGACACTCCTTCACATTCTGCCATTCCACCAATCTTACCAGCCTTTTTAGACTCCTTCACTGCATCCATCTCCAAAAAGTAATTTCTGTTCTTCAGTGGCTGGCTTTCAACATCAGTTTCCTCAAATCCAAATGAAACCCCTCCCAGGACCAAATTTTCCTGGGGTGCAGAATCAGAACAGATGTTATGAGAAAATTTCTTCCACCCTAAAAGGTGGAAAGCCCGAAGGATTACCTGCTGTCTGTCCTCCACACCACTGCAATGACAGCAAGAGAATATCTAAGACTCCTAGGACATATGGCCTCTACCATATCCATGTTGCCACTGGCAAGACCCTTGCTTGCTATGCAGACTTGCACTTAAGGCCTGAGAATTGGCACCCAACATGGAATGATTCTGCAGGAAGTCTACATTCCCTCAGCTCAGAACACTCCGGCAGATACGTTGAGCAGGCGCATGTCACAATCCCAGGAGTGGATGCTACACAGGGATGCATTCTTGGATATAGTCCACAGGTGGGGTACACCACAGATAGATTTGTTTGCCTCCCCTCTGAACAGACAACTTCCACACTTTTGTACCACGGCAGCCAGCCTCCTAGCGAGGGCATCGGACGCCTTTTTGTCTCATAGAAGGGGATGTTTCTCTATGCACCCCCCCTTCTCATTCTTACAGAAAGTCCTGTTGAAAATTCAGCAGGACAAACCAAAAATCTTGTTAGCGACTCCCTTTTGGCCAAGACAGAATTGGTGCACCTTCTTCTGCATTTAGACAGGGGCAATCATCACAAGTTGCCTCACAGATTGGACCTTCTTACACATGACAAGGATCCCTAATCCATCCTCACTTAGAAACTCTGAACCTAACCCTGTGGGTGATAGAATTTTGATCCCTTTTAGACACCTTTACACTGAAGACGTGCTTAATGTCCTGCAGGAGGCCAGGAAACCCAATACTAGGAGATCGTATTTGTCCAAATGGAAAAGGCTCTTTATTTGGTGTCTTAAAAGACAGCTAGACCCATTTCAAGGAGAGGTCGTCTTAGTGCTGTCCTATCTGTGTGAATTGTTACAGGCAGGGCTGGCTTATTCTTCTGTTAAGGCCCACCTGGCTCTGTCTCTGCTTGTCTGCTTCTTGACCCTCCTCTTGCCTCCTGACTTCCAGTGAAATTATTTCTAAAGGGAGTACTGCATCTCAGGCCTCCCCAGGAGACCAGTTCCACAACCACGGGACCTGAACTACGTTTTTCAGAAGCTTACTATTGCTTCTTTTGAACCAGCAGCTACAGCTTCACTAAAATATTGCACTTGATAAACCAGTGGCGGATTTAGGCATGGGTGCAGGGATGCGCGCCACCCCCTTTTTAAACTTGTATAATTTTTTTTTTTGAAAATCGGAAAAAAATGTATTACCAAAACTGTACATTGTCTGGTTTTCTACTTACATTTTTTTTTTTGTACTCTTAAAAAAGAAATGCACGATGTTCTGTTGAAAATAGAAACTTCAGGTGCATTCTTTTATTGACAGACACTCCATAGATAGTCACCAAACGTACCTAATGTATTGGATATGCAGTTGGAAGTTGCAGTCAGGTGATCCTCCTCCAAGTGCATCTCCCTTGTAGTTGAATTAGGCGCGTTAGTGATAACACCCTGCGTGAAATGCTGTAAAGGTTTGACTAGTGAAATAATCCCTGATTCCGAGTTCGAACGTGTTTTGCAGAGTGGGCAGATTAACTCTGAAAAAAAAACTGTGAGCGCAACTCGCCAAGTGATTCTGCCGTAAGGTACTTATTATTATAAGTATTATTATATACTATTATTATTATATTCATTTTTTTTCTCCTGAAGTACTGATCCAAGGCACCAAAGTGGTAGAACTATCTAAGTTATAAATGTGTAGCATTTAGGAGCTCCGATGCAACTTTTCTGTTTATAAAATGTAATGCCAGTTTCATCTGGAAAGCAGAATCTGCCTCTGTAAACTATCTTAAGTGCTGCTGTTCTTTTGTCGTCACATGTTCATTATTTTACAGCAGATTGCCTTTCTCACAAATGATGCGGTTAGCATGTTTGCCTCTACAACAACTTTCACGAGATCACTGATGTTACGATGCAACCATGTTCCAAAACACAAAAGGGCCACACACCTCCAGGGCCAGCGACTGCCTAGAGCGCCATATTGGATGGCCTCATAAAGGGCGCATTTTATTTATTTAAATTTTATTATTTTTCATTTCATTCTCTTCATCTTTCAAACACACCACACCAGGACTTGAGAGATAATGTTTGCGCTCTTCTTGGCGCCCCATCTCTGAGTACGTCCTGACAGTACTGTGATGATGTTCTTCGTGTTTCACTGTTGCAGTCATTACATTTGGGTAATCTGCTGGCAGGTTGCCCTCAGTCGGCCTGATTAACAAAGTTTTGGGTCCTGCGTCGGTTGCTGTCCCTTCTTCCATGACGTCAGGTTGTCAGGGGTATAAAACATGCAGCCGATGCCATTACATCAGTCTTTCTTGCCGTGCGGTCCCTGAAGCAGAAGCAGTTCGCAAGTGCCAGTCCGACTCCTGAAATTTTTGTTTTCGAGTTTCAGAACCGAAGTCTTCAACTAAAAGCTAAGTACCCCGTTGGGGAAACTTTTTCTTGCTCCTTACCGATGTCAGTAAAAGTTAATAATTGTATTACTTGTGGGAAGCAAATACCTCATAAGGATTTTCTTTTGTACTGTATTCCTTGCCTAGGCCCTGACCAAGACGTGCCTTGCTGTCGGTTTTGTGCTTTATTTAATTAGCGCACTATCTGTTGTCGGTACATTTTTGCTTCTAAATATTTCGGTTCTCTGTTTAATTATCCAGAAATTACATTGGATAGCCATCCGACTACCAGAATACCGAAAAAAACGCAAAGAAAAAGACAGAGACAGGCCGTTGAGGTCCAAAACTGCCGACGACGCTTCTCCTAAGCCAGTCACCAGTTCGCTGGAAAATTGTGAGGCATTTTCGCAGCCCCTGATACCCGCTACTTCTGATTTGCCGGCCTCTACTGAGACCCATTTGGAGTCTGGTAATTCCGCAAGATGCTTCACCTATGGAACACGTGGATGTCTCTACCTTGGATGGGTCCTGAGCCGCTGTGCAGGCACCAGCTTCTGAGGGTGTATTCAGGCCTACAGACTTGCATATTAAACCGACTCCACCTTCAATTCTAAGGCCTAAATCTTGATCTATGTCTAAAGAACCGACGCCCAGGCCACATGTTCAGGCCTCTATGCCTAAAAATCAAATGATCAAAATGGCTGAAGATTTAATTACTCTAATTAGGGGTAGTCAACCCTGCACTCCCCCAAGAGGCCTAGGGCTGAACTTGACTATGACTCTTCTGAACAGGACTCTGTTTCTTCTGACTCTTCTAATGACCTGGATTTGTCCATACCTACTTATGAGGATTCTGATGCAGAGAATTCCATTCCCTCTGCTTCTCCCCCTGAGGATTTTTCTTTTGGGGAAACTTTACATACCTTAAGGGAGCATTTCCAGAAGTCCGGACAAAGCCATAAATAATCGGGGGAAGTTTGTTTTGCAGTTCTTCCCCAATTCAATTAATTTTGCTGTTACTTTGGAATCCTTTAATCGTGCTCTGGCCACTTGATGGTAGCTTCCTTAGTTGCTGAATTCTTGGCTAAATCTATTTATGTCTAAGTGGGGGGTGATCTTTTGGCTCCAATAATGCTGTATTAATCTCGTCATGGGTCACAGAACTCTAAAGTCACCCTACCTGTTGCCACATCTGATACATTTGTCAACTATGTTTAATCACTAATAATTATGGAAAATTAAAACAGAAAATATAAATAAGTTATTAATAATAAATGCATATATCACAGACATCTAAGATTGTTTGCAGTCCTGAGCACCTTAAACACAACTGAATACACACAAACACGCACATCATTAATTACTGATGTCTTCATTGCATGCTCACAATAAATTACTAGTGGTGTGTGTGTGTGTGTGTGTGTGTGTGTGTGTGTGTGTGTGTGTGTGTGTGTGTATAGAATGAGAAAGAGAGAGAGGGAGCAGAAGGGGATAGACTGACAGATCTGCTGCTCCAGTCGAGAAGGGGTTAATTAAGGAGTTGCATGACCTCATTGTGGATGGTGGGTCTCAGAGTAACAAGGAAAACAGATGCTCTATAATCTAAAGTGAAAGTTGCCGCCTGGGAGACCCAAGAAGAGAAAAGAAGCTTGAAAGCAGGAAAAAGGAGCACCACCACTATTATTAGAGTGAGCTGAAAGCTGTGAATATAGCTGAAAGATTATGCTACAGCACCAAATTCCATGATTGCAATCAGCATGAATGGGAAGGTACATTGTACCTGCAAAGAACTTTCCCTGATGTGGAATACGCAACAAGATTTGCTACTAATACTGACTTCTGTCTTACTATAGATATTTTAACTCTATTGGAGTTGGTAGTATTCTGGACATACAAGTTAATGATAATTAAAACAACTCTGTATCAGATTGCTGTTAACCTTGCGTACAGGGGATTACCATTTTGATCTGTGATGCTTCGGGTAGAACATTGACAATGCTAGTAATAACTAATCCCAGAACACTATATATTGTAAATCTATAGTTGGAAAGTATGAATGAAAGATGAAAGCTCTATTAATATGGTGATGGAACAAGAAACCTTCAGTGAGAGTAATCTGATTCTGTTGTAGGCAGTCAGGATGCGCTTGGAAACATTTTAAGATGGACATAAAAAGTGCAAGAACACACTGTAGAATAAACCATATTTCCCAGTGAATGATGGGATCTGAGGTTTGTGGGAAAACACATTTTGCCACTCCAAGTGCTTTGCCTCAACCTCCCTGGAAAGGAGAACGTTACTTCAGTACTCGTGACACGTAACATCACCTCACGTTTCTTGAGTGGGGAGTCCAGTTATCCAGCTGTATCTGACTTAGCATCACCTGTCAGAAGGTGGGGCAGATGCACTTTATGGAATGAGGGGGTGGTGAGAGCTGTAACCGAGCACATCAGTAAGAGGGTTTTAGTCAAGTTCTGATGAAGTGATAAAACTATAGATGCCACTGTAGAAAAACAATTTCTTACAAGAATTCCCATGCATGAAGTGTGTATTGTCCAAAAGAAGTGGTTCCAAATATCTTACATGGGATAAATCCAGTAGTAGTAGAATACCTTGTGCACACTAGTATGCTAGAACCAGAAAGTTACTGGCTTTAAAGTTATGACACAACTGGCGTGCTTTTGACTAATGCAAGGAAACTGCGCACAACTCCTGCTGAAGTAGGAAATGGTGTCAGGTACTCTACACTGCCCACTAACCTGAAAAACAAAAGCATGTGGCTTCCATGGATGGCCAGAATATGGGCACTGCATATCATACAACAGTATTATTATGGTGTTCTAATTGATGGTGATTTTGGTTTAATAAATTTAGCCTCATGATGCCTCCTTGTAAAAGAGCCTTCTATCTCTTCATAATGAGCATCTGCAAAATGAATGAATGTGTTTCTGTGCAGAATAATCAATCCATAGAGATGGCAGCAAAGCAGAAAGCCTGGTTCCTGGGTTCTCACCACACTGGCCACCATGCTAATTACAAATATAATGGTGGATATTCTGGGAAACCTATCGGTCATCCTATCCCTCTTCAATAACAAGAAGATTAGAAAAGCAGGTAATTAAGATTTAATTTACCACCCCACATTACTGGAAATCATGTAGACTTCCAAAGAATTCCAAACTTCCCAATAAAGTAATGTAAATTAAACAATTTAAGTGGGAAATTACATAGATAAAATAATGTACAACATAAACATGAGTGTGGGTATGAGACAGACAGACAAGCAGGCAGATGGACAGACAAACATGCACACACGCTTTCATTTTATTTTTCTCTTGAGTGTGTGTGTGTGTTTTTTCTTTTTGTCCCACATTCTCACTCTGGCCAGTGGGCTGCCATGCTCCTGTGATCAATTCATTTTTACACTTCCCAGAATTATATGACACCAGGTGTCGAGGCAAGAGCAGAGGACTGAATGCCCTCCTCTTCCTAGAAATGAGGAAAACTTTCCTTCCCATCCTAATGCCTCACAGTGTTTGCCTGTAGGTGCAGTGCAATATTAGCTGTGCTAGGTTATTGTTTGTGTGCACTTGTATAGACCTGCTCTTTCTAGCTAGAAAGTGATAAATCTCCATAGCAGGAGCATGTTTTACATGCTGTCTTCTTTCAGGGCACATACAACTAAGGTCTATCCAACAGGTGTCTCTCCTGCAACGGGATGAACTCCTTCCTCTAGGATTGGTGAGCTGGCATCAGCTGTTCTCTTCCAGGTTTGCTCCTCCAGTATGCAGGCTTCAGTCTGAACCTAGGCCATTTGTCCTGCAGCCAAGGATTTATCACTCTATGCCACAAAGCCAGCATATTTTGTCTTATTTTTAAACAGAATATGCAATAATGCTTGAGATATGCATTTAGAGACAAATGTCCTAAAGTATGTGCTCCTGCACACCTTGACATATTGTAAAGAATTCTGACAGCCTCTGTTCTTGAATGTTTCTTTAAATCCTAAGCATCAGATTTTTTGTAACATTTACTTCAAAAATGTACTGCCCAGATAGTTTGCACATACAAATGTAAAACCCAGAGTAACAAAATGCTTTGAAACTGAATTCATCTCCAGCTGTACCCAATTTTTTTTTCATTAGAATATGCACATGGAAATGTGTCAAAATATACTTACTGTTGAGGGAAGCCTAGATCCAGGTGTACTAATAGAATATTTCAATGGTTGGTCATCAGTACATTTTGCACTCAATGGGACTTATTTAAAAAGTGACGTTGTTGAGATTTGCATTTGTGTAGCAACCCATGCTTCCCTTCTAGATGGCTTTCTGCAAATTGCAAATTGTAAGCAATCAGTCACACACACACTAACCTGTTTCATCTTAACTTAAACCTGTCCATGTAAATCTGTCACAAGTGAGTTTCCTGACATTCTTAGTGTTCTCACTGTTAGTAATATGAAATAGCTGACTTATTTGTCAAAACCCTGACAAAGTAGGTTGACATGTATGGATTCAATTTAACTTTCAGGAAAAGAAATGGTGTAATATCAATTCCGCTCATCTTGTAATTCTGACCTTCCTAACTTTAAGTTTTGCAGTATCTCAAAATATTCTAGCTTCATGGGGTGCTCTTCTTGGCTTTGTCTCTAGTCTTTGCCTGAGGTCATTAAGGCCAAGTTGTTTGATGCCCCTTTGGATAATAAATATCTTTTTGGGACTGCTGCTGCTGACTTGTTTAAGTCTCTTTAAGAGAAAGGCAAAATCTTGCAGGACCCTAAACATATTTTTACATCTCTCATCGCTAAGTTCCAGAGGGAATAATCCTTCTGGATCTACGTTTGTCTGCAGGCAACCATGTCAGATCTCCAAGGGCAGGAAGGGGTAAGCCGAGCCTCTTCTGCTAAGGCTTCTCAGACTTCTGTGGCCCAGAAGCCTCCTTTATCTGATAAGCCTGCTTCTGTTTTATAATTTGCCTTCTCGCCTTCTGTTAGACCATGTTCCTTTGTCCCTTTGGGTTTCCTTTTATCTTCAAAATTGGCTTCTCAGTACTTCAGATTCTTGTGTTCTTTCTGTTATCTGTCAGGGTTACTTCATGGCATGGAAGTCTCTGCCTCTTTTTTCAGGGATTCCTGAACCTCCTCTAGATCAACTTCCTCATTTCCCAGAGGTCCTAGGGTTCATGATGAACCAAGGAACCATTCAATCTGTTCCCCCTTCCAAAGTGGGAAAGAGTTTTTATTCCAGCACGTTCCTGGTTCCTCAAAAAGAGGTACCCGGAGACCTATTCTGGATCTGTCCCTGCTCAACAGCTTTCTCAAGGTTCCCTCTTTTCAGATGCTTACTCTTCAAAACACTACTTTCTCTTTTACTACCCCAGACTTTTCTGGTATCTTTGGCTTTTAAACATGTAGATTTGTAAAGCGAGACATAGTTCTAGCCATGGGACCATTA
The DNA here is from genome assembly GCF_019279795.1 of Protopterus annectens. Classification (NCBI taxonomy): domain Eukaryota; kingdom Metazoa; phylum Chordata; order Ceratodontiformes; family Protopteridae; genus Protopterus; species Protopterus annectens. The sequence goes on from NC_056733.1 coordinate 56,717,457, forward strand.
TTAGTTTCATTTTTGTCAAGGTCACAGTAGTAAGAGACTGGGATTACAAGATGCGTCTGCTTACTTTTGTGTATACAGTATGATAAGACTCAAATTAGTCATGAAGATCATTTTGTTTTATTTTACTTTCAGCTACAAATTGGTTCAAACATAGTAATAGAAAGAAAAAATAATCAAAAGTTCACATAATAGAAGAGATCACATTGCACATTGAAATTTGCAACAGAAATACAAAAAAAAACAATACCATCATAGCCCTCAACTGTCCAGATTTTCACAGAATGTTCACATTTTTGCCTCATGGTTTCATCTGTTCCTCATAAAATTTGTGGTTTTCTGGCATGTCATTGAAGACCGATGTCACTAAATAATGACACATATTTGAGTTTCAGACTTCAAATCCATCAGAAAATGCATTCTAATACAAAACTTTTATTCTTTCAACTTTCTAAGTTTATGAGTAATATTTAAAATTTGTCCCTATTTTTTGGGCCTTTGTCCTCCCATTATTTTTGGCTTGGATTTCTTATGCTGAGGCTGGGAGGTATGATTATACCAGCATTTCAGTTCATTGGATAATCAGTTCTTTTATTAACATATTCAGTTTCTCTGCATTAATTAAACTATACAGAAGTTGTAAAAATTTAAATTTCACTGGTCCACACATTTCAGTTAGAACCCAGCAGGTGTGACTTTTCTTTTTCACTGTTATTGTTTCATTCCATCTGCTCATTGATAATGTGATTTTATTTTTAAATGCGTGGCGGGTTTGATAACTCTTTGCTGAAGTGCTGCTGCTGCTTTTTGCAATACCTGTTACCTCAGCTATTTTTGCACTGCATTCAAGTGTTTATTTTAATTTGTTTCCCTGAATAGAGCCCTAATCTTTTTAGTCTCAGCCTGGACACTGTTCTTATACTCTAATAGTTGTGTCATGCCAGATGACATAAAATATTATTACAGTTACAGTTCTCACCCTTACCTGTATACATACATTGAACATTGGTGAGGAGACTCATCTTGGAAAACGTTTGATAATTGTTATAAACCATAATATAAACATAGCGTAGAATAAGTTGTTAAAATGATGGAAATTAGCACATATAATGAAATATTTATTCAGCATTTTATCCTGGTAACCCCAATGAATACAATACCTCTCGGCATCAGAGCAAGACGTCTGGACAAATACAAGAATAATCAGAGACTAAGGCCCCAAATCATGGACATTTTAAGTGTTGCTCTTATAACCTTTGAAGTTGCTAGAGTAACAGGTTTTGCTTTAGTGCGCATCTATTAAAGGATCTGAAGTATGATGCTCAAATGTCATTACATAGTGGCTTCAGCCCTCTGAATTGTCATAAAAACACATTTTTTGAGAGTCGGATAAAAAATATGAGGCAAAAATCTGTACATTCTGCAAAATTCTGGACAGTTGATAGGTACCTCCTATTTATACTCGCAAACACACACACATACTTATCTACATTTTAAACATATATCTGTACATGTGGTGTGTGGCGCACAGGAATTACCCATCATGTGCAACTGAATGTATGTTACTGTCTTTTCATACATCATGTCAGAGCTTCTTAAGGTGATCTTTTCACAACCACCAAACCCAGTGTTGCACTTTCCCACTTCCACCCTGGCAGTCAACTAACCAGACCGCACCCCCCCCCCCCCCCTTGCAAATTCCTGGATCTGCCACTGTAAACTGTGCTTTTGGTGGCCATGACATCAGCCAGGAGAGTGTCAGAGCTCCAGGCCCTCATGGGGGTCTGTATCAGTCAGTCGAAATGACTGACGATCAAACACCATATGTTCGAACTGTGAAGTTCGAACACTGAATATTGCAAAGCCGCGGAATACCGAAGTCTTTCCCAGGGAAAGAATTTGGTGGGCCGTTTCTGTGGCGTCACGATTTTCAGGACTGTGGTGGAAAGTTCCGGGTCGGGTTCAGGTAAGTGTGCGATTGTGTGGACGTTAGGATTAGGGTGTGGGTTAGGTGAGTTAGGGTTAGGGCGCGGGTGAGGTGGGTGTGCGATAGTGACAGACTTTAGGGTTAGGGTGGGATCAGTGAGTTAAGGTTAGGGCGCGGGTCAGGTGAGTGTGCGATAGTGACGGAACTTAGGGTTAGGGCTTGGGTTAAGGTAAGTGGATAGATAGTGTATGTACAGTTTAGTGCAGGGTTAGATGTAGGATTTTAAGTTTGTGTGTGTGGATTGCTGTTTTTTTTGGTGTGCTTATGTTGTGTTTCTTGGAACAGTGATTTTTTTTTTCCCTGGGAAAAAAATCGCTGTTCTAAGACTTCAATGATTTTGCACTTCGTGGTTAGAAGTTCGAACATATGGTGTTTGAACTTCAGCCATTTCGGTGAACTGATATAGACCCCCTCATGGCTACCCCACCTTTTTTAATCTTCTACAAGGATAGAGTGACCCTAAAGACTTACCCATCCTTCATGCTTAATGTGGTCAATGAGCTGTCCCTGAACATATGTATTTCACCTCCCCACCTTTTTTTCACATCCCCAGAATGACAGTGAGAGAGTCTTGCATTCCCTTGATGTTTACAGACAACTAGGGTTCTACCTAGACAAGACCAAATCCCTTAGGAGACCAGAGCAGCTGTTTGTCTCTCTTCACCCCAGAGCTCTGGGGAAAGCAGTGACAAAGCAGACTGTTTCTCCCTGGATTTCCAGGGCCATCTCCTTTTGTTACACCTACCATGGCAAACATCTAACCTCAAAAATTAAAGCCCACTCCACTAGAGCCATGGCTTCATCTTGAGCCTTCTTCGAAGGACTGGACACTGCTTCCATTCTAGAAGCAGCTACCTAGGCATCTGTCCATACCTGAACCAAACACTACAAACTGGACCAGATGTTTAGAGCAGGTTTTGCTAGGCCAATCCTACATGCATTCTTGGAAAACAGTTTCATGCCACCCTCCTCTTCTTCCCTTTGAGCTTTGGCACTCACCCAGAGGTTATGAATAATGCAACATGTGAATAGAAGGACATAGAATAGTTTTGTAAAATCTTACCATAACCATAAATGTCCTCTTCCATGTTGTAGTATTCTGTCCCACCCTCCTACCCTCTACATGTGTGTGTGTGTGTGTGTGTGTGTGTGTGTGTGTGTATATATATATATATATATATATATATATATGTATATACATAATGTGTGTGTGTGTATGTATATATATATATATATATATATATATATATATATATATATGTATATATACACACGCACGCATATATATATATATATATATATATATATATATAGATATATATATAAACTTTGCCGGATGATACAGGAGTTATGCAGCTATCCTGGGACTGGGGTCCAACTGGGTCATTCAGTTATTCAGTTCTGGGGAAGGTATGTGCAGACGTCACTTTTATGGCCCATGCACCCCACGGCCAACGTCAGGCGTCCCACATACTTTGCATTGACTAAAGCTTTTGCATACTGGCTGGACGTTCGGGTAGAAGAGCAAAGGATAACTCAAAGGTTATGAATACAGCAACATGGAAGAGAAGGACATCTGTGGTTATGGTACAGTTTTACACAACTTTTCTTTCTTGTTTGAAGTCATTGCTAGCTGTTTAGACAACCATAAGCTGCTATTGCATGCTTTGCTGTTTCCCTCGTGATCATTGTTTGACCAGCTGTTTATTATACTTAAATTGTTTATGGAGGCATTTTCCTATTGTCTGCCTAGTCTATTAGGCATGGAATGCTATTTCCTGTTTCAGAAACCTTAACGCTATAGATTGGTATTAAGAGTTTCTTCTGGTGCAAAAATATTTTTCTTCAGAGTCGAATACATATTTGGTTACTTTTATTCTTATTGAGTTATATAGATGGGAGGCCAACTGACTTTTGCCATTTAAATGTGTACTCTTCGAGAGTCTATTTAAATATAGAGCTAGTATTTTTGAGCATATTCTCTATAGTGTATATAGTTCTTGTATTTTTTTTTTTATCTGTGGAGCTTAGATAAATATTTAGTGTGTGTGTGTTGTATCTACCCTGGACAAATCAACGAGAGACAAAGCGAAGAACTTCAAGAGATGTGTGAGATGTGTCTATCAGATTCCTCCCAGGACATCCATGAGCTCTGAGTGGTCTGTTTTAGCTGATGCACCTCTCAGTGAACTGTTCTATTTGTATTGCATTATGCCCTAGATCTTTAACTAATCATAAAGATAAACTGATTTTTAAGGGAGTTCTTCCCCCTGAACAGGCGAGACTAAGCCAAGAAAGAGAAGGAAAAACAAAGAAAATGACACTAACTTGAGGGAAAAGAAAACCGAGAAATCCAGATCTTCTTTGGCAAAGAAAGCTGTGGAAGAGGAACTGGTTTAGTCCTCTTTGGCACTATTACTTTTTGATCCTCCAAAGCAAGTCACCAAAACATTAGGCCAGTCATCACTTGGTTGTGAGGAAACTACCCATGTTGATCTCCAGACCTACCCCTTTTGACTTTATCATTATGGTCTCTCATTTTCTTTAGTAGTGCCTCAGATATCAACTGGTAGCATGTTAAGGGCCTTTTGGGAAAATAATCCAAAAAACAAAGCCAGCACTGTGAGGTGTTCGTCAAACAGCAGTTTATTAAAAACTGTTCAAAACATCACTAGCAGTAGTAAAAACCCCTGTGAATGCACAAAATAAACAAAATAAGCAGCAAACCAGTTTTGGCTAACCTGGCCTTCCTCAGTGCAAAGAAGCTTATAAATTAAGGCAGAGCCAAAGTTGTATATAAAGACAGCTTAGTTAATAAATTAGGATATCATTGAGAACTTACAAATGCTAATTCAAACAGGGGCTAAAAAGCCCACCTAATTTAATTATCCATTTCTTCTTGAAATTTAATATAGAATGTCAACCCCCTTTACAGGTCCTCTCCCCACTAATTTTATCAATAACAGTGTAATGAAGAGAGGCTGTCGGATGCTTCAAAGTATATTTGTGTAAAGCATTGTTCAGTTTGCGATTCCTGACATTGCTCATATGTTCAGAAATTCTGATTCTTAATGGCCTAGAAGTTTGCCCTACATAGAAAGCTGAACATGAACAGGAGGCAAGGTAAACAACCCAGTCTGAACCACAATTCACCAAAAACTTGATATCAAATACCTGCGCTGTATTTTTGCTGGTAAATTGTTTGGTCTTAAAGACTGTAGAGTAGTGGGTATAATGCCCACAAGGATAAGACTCCATTAATCTCTCCCCAGTCATGGTACTTTGCCAGACTGTATTGGAAGGCCTGTAAGAGTGTTTATAATGGCTTAAATGGGAGCCTAAAGTTTGTCCCCTGTGAAAAGAAAAGTGGCATTTATCCCCAATTATTGAAGTTAATCTGTTGTCCGCCAACAAAATATTCCAGTGTTTGTTTACTGTATTCATGAGTCCACCAGTATTCCGACCATAAGTGGTAACCATTCTCAAAACATTTTGGCCCTCTGTTGTTTTTGGCTTATATCGTAAAAGCTGTTCCCTCGCTTGTGTGCTCGTCCACCTACTGGCCATGGTCATATTGCCTGATCTGTACCCTCTGTTACGAAATCTACAAACAAGATCTTCCTTATTTATTAAATGTGTCATCATCTGAACATACACGTCTGACCCTCAGAAACTGATTTCGGGATGTTCCAAACCATGTTGTGGGTGGAGGCTAGTGGCATGCAATAAGGAGTTATAGTGTGGATATTTCCTGTAAATTTCAGTTCCTAAAGTATTATCAGCATTCCTTGTGATGGTTACATCCAGGAATGTGATTTCTTGAAGATGAAAATTCACCTTGAACTCTATACCTTTTTGGGAAAAAAATGTTTTTCCCAGAAAGAGGATGTGTAAGAAGTACATACTGTCCTACTGAATCTATTAGTTAGGCACCAACTTGGAAGATCATGGATTCCCCTCATTTCCCTTCAGAAGACTCCAAATTTGGCGAGATCCAAGAACTGATTTGAAGGAAGGATCTTGATTTGTGGAACAACCCTCTTCGGATCACAAGTTATTTCAGGCATGTCATTCTACACCTTCTCCTCCTAGGTGGTCCCTCTGGCCAACCATCTAATAGGTTTGGCCATCAGAAGGCCAAGGCAGGAGCCTAATTTCTCTAAAGCTATTCCCAGGAAACCTGATAAAATTCTTTGTCCACCAAAGAATAGGTAGCACTGGTCCATGGGACCTCTGGTAGAACCTCTAATCTTAGCAGCAGCCACCAGAGGACAGCACTCTGGTGATGCAGCTGCTGTCTGTCCACCCAGCAAGGAGTCTAGGGTGATGAACAGCATGAGAATCAAGTGTATGCTTCAGCTACTTTGGCCCTAAGAGCACTTAACTATGCTGTTCATATGAACTGCTTCAGGTGAGACTTAGCAGAAAACAAGCTTTAGCCTCTCTGAGAAAGCTGCTCATACAAGGTCGAGGAAAAAAAAAACGGAAACTACATTGAGCACAGTACTGCATATATCATAGTCTGTCTTTGTGGTTTGTGCATAATGCTGCTGAATGGAGGGTTTCGAGCAGCTGATACGGGCTTCATGATGAGGCAGCATGCCTGGCATCATTTTTATGATTTTGTGTTTTCCTTCAAGGCATCCTTCATGAATTCCCTTTACGATGGAACATCCTTATTCTGTCCTTCAGTGAAAAAGAGACTGAAGTGTGAGCAGGAAGAGAAGGCACCATCTGCCACAGGCATCAAATTTGAGACTCAGAAATTGTGTAATGAGAAGGATTCCAAACCCCTGTTGTTCAGAAAACCCTACCATCAACTCTTTGATTCCACTTCAAACAGGGATGACAGTGGCAGAGGTGGTCCCTTCAATGGGTATCATCTCGGATGTAATCTTCAGAACCAGGAATATAGGGGATCCATTTTCGGATTAACAGTCCCAACATCCCCTGAAGACTTGCTTATCTGCTCCCTCTGGAGGCGGTTGAGGCCATTTATCCCTCCATTCACCTACCTGGATGACCATAACATGGGACTTTTGGATGAGAGGGGTAATATCCAGAAACTCTATAATTTCTTTTTCTCAACCTCAACCCATTTCATTCTCTACCACAACCAGGTGTAACCCCCTTTAACAAAAAAAGTCAAGAAGTAAGATTCTTTATTAGAAAAAAAGAGCCATGTAAGAAGTCCCACTAGACCAGAGAGGGTTAGGAGATTTAGGATTCTTTTTTTAGTTTCAAAGAAGAACAGGGACCTCAGGTTCATTCCAGAACTCAGCAGCCTAAACCTTTACATCAAAAAGACCTCCTACAGAATGATCATGATGCAAGTGATTTTGCCCTGCCTGAAGACAAATGATTGGATGTGTTCAGTAGATCCTTAGGATACCTGCCTCCAATACAAGACTGTAAAAAATTCCACAAGATTTTCTATACTTCCTGGATAGAAGCCTATCATTTTCAGTTCAGAGTTATGTCTTTCTGTATCATCGCTACTTGCTGCAGCTCTGCTATTAATGGTTGTCTCTGTAAATTACAAAAAGTTGATCTTCCACCAACCCAATCCATTTTGTTTGCAGGATGCCATCTAGACACCACAGAGTTCATAGAGAGTCTTTCATCAGAATAAATTCAGGCTCTTGGTCTTGCTCTTCAGACTGTTCAAAGTCTTTTAAATCTACTTGCAATATTGGTGCTTTGGGTTCTCAAATTGATGGCCTTTGTTGTACTCATGGTACAGTTTGCTTGCTTTCACATGCCTGTTCTTCAGTGGCTGCTCATGGTCCAGTGGTCTCAGATTTTGTATCATCCTGCTACCATAGTCTTCATAATTCAGTTATGCAAGATTCATTTGGGGGCATTTTGAGGAGAGGATGGTTCAAAGAAAGGCCAGTCTTCACAAAAATGTCTTGAAGATGACGGCAGTCCTCCCTAAGGTTGCAGGACTTTCAGGACCTTCTTCTCCCAGGAGTGATTTCCATACAGACTGACAAATGAATTTGTAGTCTGATATTTGAACAAGCAAGGTGGAACCAAATCCTACCCCCTTTGCCAAGGAGCCGTGAGGGTTTGGCAGTGGACTGTCACTTTGCTTTCTGACTGCAGAACATATTCCAGGAAGAACCATCTACCTAGCACACAGAATCAATGGATATGACTTGCTGTCCACTGAGTGGTCTCTCAGTATGGCTGTGGCACATCTGATATTTAGCTGCTGGGCCAGCCTTGCTGTGATCTGTTTGCGTCTTCAGCCAACACCAAATGCAGCAGCTTCTCCACTTGATTCTTGCCATTCCCCGGGAGATGCTGAAGGTGGGTAGTGGCCTACTAGACTTATCTTTACCTTTCTACCTCCTCTGATGATCTTCATATTCTTGCAGAAAGCCACCGTATTTTCAGTTTTTATGGCCTCACCTTTTAAACCCCCCTTGGCTTTTAGACCCCTGTCTTAATCTTCTATCTCATTTGTCCAGACATTCTCATCCAGACTTGCCCAATGTCAGATTAACCTCTTTGTTTCTTCAGTTCCCATAATAGCCAAAAAAATCTTCATTTATCTTAGGGTGTCACTTGCTTGCTTTTTGTATCCCAAAACAAATCCACTCAAAGGGTATATAGAAGCAAATGGAAGCTTTTTTTTGTTTTCAATTTGGGCAGCTGGCCAATGTATTGGCCCTTATTTTGCTTCTGTTCCCAAAATTCAACTTTGTCTTCTGTGTTTAAGTCGGGCCCCAGTTATTCTACTGTTAAAGTTCAGCTGGCATCCATGTCCAGTTTTTTTAATGTCTTTGACTCCAGTTCAAAAGCTTCTTATAAATTGTGTAAGCTTCTTTTGAAAGCTACCTAGCTACTGTGTCCACCAGTTAAAGAGCCTGTTCCTCCTTGGGACCCTAATTTGTACTGGAAGCTCTAACGAAAATTCCCTTTGAGACCGATTCTTCTGCACAGCTAAAATTCTCACCTTTGAAAACTCTGTTCTTGGTGGCATTCACTTCCACCAGAATAATTTCAGAGTTAGTGCCCTTGTCATCTTCTCCACCCTACCTGATCTTCTGTAAGGGCAAGATATCCCTCTTTACTAACACTTCCTTTGTACTGATGATAGCCTCAAAATCTAATGTGTATCAATCTGTACATTTTCCTGTGTTCTTTTCAGAACATGCCAACAGGGTTGAATACTTACTTCATACCCTAGATGTTCACAGACATCTCAGATTTTTATCTTCACAGAACCAAATAATTCAGTCAGAGGCACAGTTATTTATCATGTTTGCTTTTAATGGTTTAGGAAGGAAAGTGTCTAAGGTTGCCTTATGTAGATGGCTCTCTGACTGTGTCTATTTTATATACATCTCTTAATAAGGCCTTGCCAGTCGAACCAAAGGCCCACTCCACCAGATCAGAATCTACTTCGCAGTCTTTTTCAAAAAACACTTCTGGTGATAAAATTTGTGCAGCAGCAACTTGGTGTATGTGGCATACCTTTTCCAAACATTATAAGTTGGATATAATGTCCAAGTGATGGCTTCCTTTGGGGCCACTATCCTCAAAGGTATCCTATTATGATGCCAACCAGGGCAGTAGGTAGTTTGAGATTTTGACCTGTCATTCAGAGTTGACAGACTAGATAATTGGATACAGAAGTTACGTACTTAACATAATGTTATTTCCTTTCATTCTGGTTTGTCTAGTAGTACAACATCCCTTCATCCCCCTTCCAAACTGTCATTGCCTAAGGACTTGAAAGACTGTCATGAAGCTTTTCTTACATACCTCCTGTTCTTCTCCAAAGCATCAGTACTCTGACATAGACAGCAAACTCGATCTGAGGGAGTTGCTACACAACAGGATTATAGGAGGAAAAGTTAGAAGTTTCAGGTAGGAGCACTAATAATGCCATATCAGATCCAAGAAGCGGTTTGATGACCCATCAGTTGTATCGGACAAACCAGGATGAAAGGACTCAGAGTTATGGCAAGTAAATGAAATTACTTCTCTGTAACTCCACCACTGATTTAGTTTTTTTTTTTTTTTTTGCCTGATCCTAGATAATTATGTATAATTTCACGAGTGATCTAAAGCACGACTTAACCTTGTTGGCATTGTTTCATACACCTGCTGTATAATTAGTATCAAACGCTTAGTCTTTTGCTACTGTTGTACTGCACGACAAATCATTATTTGTGCACTTGGATTACTGTGCACATTGGCTATAAAAATGCTTTGCTGTGTACTGCAGCATCAGTATATGCTATGTACTGCTGCATATGAATGTAACAGTGTGTGATACCTGTCTTGATATTTACTTTCTGTACACCGTGTCTAGGGGCTGTGTCTTAGCAGAGCTTTAATCCATTGGCTTCTGGAAGATTTGTTCTCTCAAGCCAGCCATATCATTCAATTGAAAATGTATAAATGAATACACAAGTACTTTTTAACATGATTTAAAGTAAGTTGCTGGTAAAAAAAAAAAAGCTCCTTATATCAGAAAATTTTGGCTGATTCTCCCCAAATGTTTGTGCATTTACATATTCTTTCTTGTATACAAGCCAGTTTGTGTAGTGTACAGTATGATAATTCAAACAACTCTTGTCACTGTATTATGTGGCATTATTATTATGTCATAATTGTAACAACTTGTCGCTGTATTATGTGCATTATGATTGTCATAATTCACACTGTCACTGTGTTATATGACAATGTTATGTCATAATTTGTATAGGGCTAAACAATTTTTATCTAACTCCACAAAAGCTAAACTGGCTTCCACTTATTTCTTACCTTTACTTCTGTATGCCTCCCCTATTCTAACAAATCCTCACTCCTCACTTAAAACTAAACTGGGTAAATGTTACAATAAAATAGCCAAATTTGCTGCTGGCCAGCCTCACAAATCACATCACTCCTTATCAATCAAACATCTAAATTGGCTTGAATTTCTACACCAGCTAACTTTAAATTAGCTACTTTTAACTCACATAATAGTCCATAACCCTTCAGTTTCTCCAGCCACCTCTTCCCTTTTACAGCACTATCTTCCACATTGTGAACTGCGCTCTTCTGATAAACCGCTCTTGTCAGTCTGTAAACCACAGAGGTCAAGCAGTCTTGGTCTCTACTATCACTGAGTAGTAAAGATCTGGAAGAATTTGCCAGTATCTGACTGGTACCTCACTACCATACCTTCAAGTCTATCCTCACAGTATCTTTCCAAATCTTGGATCTGCTTGTGCTCTCTTCCATCCTAATAATTGTCTCCAAGACTTCCAGTCCTGCAAGCTATCTACCCTTCAACCGTTTACTTATCATTGTGCTCCCGTTCTTTCTATAATCCTTTCAACTATGCAATCTAGAGTTTTCATTCTAACTTTTCTCGTCTAATTTTTATTCATCTTAGTTCTTTTGATATGTTTCTCCTTCAATTCACAATCTGAACTATTTGTCCAACTGTAATAAAGTATGATTATATTAATTTCAAATGAAATTCAGTCACTATTTTATACATGTTGCTACTACATTCTATAATTTTTGCCTTCACTGTCCTGTTAGAAAAGTCTTGTACTATTTAAAGTATTTGAAAAAGTGTTAATTTTGCCTTTTTGTAGAATTTTTGTTGGTTGTTTATTTTTGTGGAGCTTTTTCCCCCAGGCCTCTGCTAAATATTAGGGGTGCAGCCTTCCCAGTGAGTGTGATGCAGTCCTTGCCCCCATTGCATTTGATGGACAAATAAGCTGCAGCGTCTTTTAGCAGTTTTGATTTACTTGTACTCCTCATAGGCTCATAGATTAGTACTAGGCTAACTGCGTTTGAGGGTCATTTTAAGCCTAGCCTATTACCCCATGTGAGAATCAAACCTTGTATCTGTAAGGAAAACACCTTAACCATTATGTCAACCTTCCACATGAGTGTCCTGGTCTTGAATCCCCAAACTTTGAAAAATAAACAGATTCTGCCACATAACAGCAAATTCCAAAACACCCCGTTACATATTTAAACATTTTTTAATCAGATTAATATTTTGTTGGGAATCTCCTCCACCCTGAAGTAGGTAGGTGCGCTAGTCAACCCTCACACCCCTACTACTACTGTGTACTAATACCGGGATTGTTGTACCTTGTAGTAGTGGGTGTACTCTGAAGCATCTTAGCCTCTGATGTGATGTATAGTGTGTGTGTGTGTGTGTGTGTGTGTGTGTGTGTGTGTGTGTGTGTGTGTGTGTGTGTGTGTGTGTATATATATATATATATATATATATATATATATCTGTATATGGATCTAGGACTATTGAACGAAAGTTCAATAGTCCGAATCCACAATCACCGAACACACTTTTTAACGAAAGCGGAATATTCCCTTATCCGCACCGTAGTACGATTTCCACAACAGTCATTCCCCCACGACTCCCTCTGTCTGCAGGCATACTTCTGTGAAAGTGCTTTTTCGGTAAAAAGCACTTTCGCGGAAGTATGCCCGGCTGTTTGTGCTTCGGTGAAAAGTTCCTTCGGGGATCAGTACCAATCCCATATATATATATATATATATATATATATAGATATAGATATATATATATATATATATATATATATATATATATATATATATATAGATATATATATATACACCCCTCCATTTTGCACTTTCAACTTTGTTATACTGAAGATTGCAATGCAGGGACCTCAGCATTTCAGCAGAGACACTTTTTGTTCATCTAATTAATTTTGTTGTGACTGTAGGGCTTGCATTCTCTGTTCCCTTTTGTGTTTATCATACTTCCACTGAAATGACAATAGTTATACTGTGCTTCACTCGCTGCCAGGTGTGGTACATCACAGTAGCACATGTCTTCCTAATGGCTTAACTTTTAGTTGTTTCCTTGGTGCTGTCACACATTACATTTCCATACTATACAGTAACTATGTGATAAGTCTACATTTTAGTTTCATCTGTAGTTTTATTTTTGGCCAAACACAATATGTTCATGGCCTATAATAGACCTTTTCAGATGAGTGAGTACTGAAGCATATTTTCTTAGCCAAAATGTCCTTCATACTCTGACATGACTGCAGCCAGGTGGCTCACACGCAAAACAATAGAGTTGTTTAGGCATAAAAGTAGAGACCCTTCCCCATCACTTCCATTCTGCTGCTTATTACCTCATGTCTTTTCATTTGAGGCTGTTAGAGAGCCCAAGAAGAATTGATGAACTTATTTGTGAGTCTGGGAGTGCTGAAGAGAGGAAAGATGGTCATGGTCATTGAGAGGTTTTGCTGGATTGTAGTAGAAGTCCATGACTTTTTTTAAGCTACTTTACAAATCTGAGAGATCATTGGATTAAGCTCCTATATGTAAAAGTCTAGCCATGTCCTCTGAGTTGCACATGTGGCCATTTTCCATTTCCTGTTAATAAGCATTAGTCTGCCTATGGTCAGTGTGAAAGACCGTATGCTGTTTTACAGTGCAAAATGCATCTCTGAACTAAAAGCTGATCTGTATAGGTCACACAGACAATGCTGTGTGTTAAATTGTACTTAAGTAGATCTTGCACCATTTTTTGTTTGCTTTTTCTCAGAATTATTCATCAGTAATCTGACCTGTGACTGATCGCTAATAATCTGATTTTGAGTTGTCTTTTGACTTCATTAATTCTTTCAGATATCTGTGCCTCATACTCTGTAGGACCCTTTCATTTAAGGTTTGTCATTCTATGGTTTTCATAAGAACATAAAAAGTCATTCTAATTTAGAAGACCCACACGCACGCACACACACACACACACACACTCTCTCTCTCACAACCGCTACCTGCCCCATCCCTGGCTTGCATGGTGTACCACAGGCTTTCTTAAATTATAGCTGTCCCCTTCCATTGCAGTTATCTTACATCTTGGATATATTTTTTCTTTGCATAACATGTTCTAGGTGCTGTTTAATACATCAAAACTCTTCTGTACCTTTCCATTTCTGTTTTTTTTGCCACAGATCATGAAAGACTCACCAACCTGTTTTCTTTGTTAGATCTTGTTTTGTTCTGAAAGGTATTTGCATCACCCTGCATGATATACTGGTGACCAATACTCCTTATATAGTTTTCACTGTCACCATCTACAGTTTTATGTCTTGATTGTATCTCTTTCATAGGTCTCTAAAGTGGTTTTGAGAATGGGCAAACTGCACATTAAACCCTGAATGGAGATTGAACCTTTTTCAGCAGGGTGTTAATGTGCAGGTACATGTCAGGCCTCAGAACACCCCTGGACATGCATTATTTACAAAGTATCACACATACTTTTGGGCATTATTGCTTGCATAATGCATTTGTGTAAATGTAGGAAAACTCTGTTCCATACAGTTGGTTGTTGAAATCTTTGTGAAAACCAGACTGATGCACTGCAACACTGCATACACACCATTTAGTTGCAGAAATCATATGAAGAATAGCGAGCATGGGGCTAAAAGTGCTGTTAAGAACTAATTTTTATACTGTCCTAAACAAACAAAAAAAAAGTACAAGTAATTCTTACAGTTTTACATATATAACCAAAATCTGCATTTTTGGTAAAAATGATTTAAATATTCTATATATTTTTTTATCAACTTACAGTTAGCACATCAGAGTAATGCAGCAAATAAGAAATACTGTTTTTTGTTTCCACAGACAACCTGAAAAGCCAGTGATTTGGTGCACTGACATTGTTGAGTGTAGAAACAAAACCACTTGCTTTTTCATGTTTGAGCTGTGTCATGAGGACATAGAATGTCTTGTAGTAACAATGACTGAACAGCAGTCATGTCAGCATACATATAAATATTTCAAGCATTGGCATTAATGCCCTTCTATCTTACCAGTATACCAAAACACTTGTTCCCATAATAAGCGTCCAGGCTTTTCTTAAAAATGTCTAAAGTAGTAACTTGCTTTAGTTGGTAGTCTGTTCCATGCCTCAGCTGCTCTCTCAGAGAACCAATTAGTACACTTCTCATACCTTTAGAATCTTCTCTACATAGTTCCCTGATGATTCTCTAGTACTTTTTGATAACCCCAAACATTCCCAGAGGTAGTTGTCTCTAAATGCCCTATATACCTGAATAAGATCTCCTCTTAGATATCTGTAAGAGACACTGTACAAGTTCACGTTTTAGTCTTTCATAATATCTTAAATGTTCACATCCATGGATGCCTTGGTATATTTCCCCTGTACTCTTTGCCGTTTAGTCATGCCTGTTTTCTTATATGTGTTTTCATATTGTTACTCCATGCTCAAGTATGGGTTTAATGAAACTAACAACAATGCCTTCATCATTTCTGATTATTTTGACTTTCAGTCTTTTTATACAACCTATAGTTCTATAACTGTCTTTAACCAATTGGTTGATATGATTAGAAAAACTCATAACTAGATCTACCTGTATACCCAGGTCCATAAATGAGTCTACACTTTCAATCACTGTGTGCTGTATTAAATATTCACCACTCGGTTTATGTCTCCCAAATCTCATATGCGTAGTTTTTGATGTATTTATCAGCATATTATTCTCTAATGCCCAAATTGTCAATTTAGTCAAGTTCTTTTGCAGACATGCCTTGTCTATAACACATATAATCAGTTTACCCAATTTCAGGTCATCTGCATATAGACTGTAGAACACCTCAGATGAAAAAGTTTCGTCTGAAAGATACAATCTGAGCAAGAAAGAGCTTAGGACAGAGCCCTGTGGGACACGCTGACTGTAACCAGGAATTTCATCTGTCCAGTAGCTGTATGATACTTGCCCTGTCCTATTTGTAAGCCATGTAACTGTCCATCTTATCAAGAGTACATCAATATCTAGTTATTCTAATTTATTAATCAGTGTTTTGTGTATGCCCCTATCAAATGCTGAAGTTAAATCTATATAAATTGCATCACAGCACAATTTTTCATTCATAGCTGTTTTTATATTGTTATAGAACATCGTGTTAAGGTAGTAATAGATCATGGTGATATATGGTTTCAAATCCCGACCTATCCAAATCTGACAGTAACATTTCCAATATTACCTTCTCCTTTATTTTTCCACAGCATGAAAGTGGACTTAAGGGTCTGTATCACTCTTGGTTTGTCCTACTCCCTTTTTTCTTGGAGACAGGTTTAATAAACGCATGTCTCCAGTCTTGTGGAATCTCCCCATATTTATACTAAGTAGTAAACAATAGATATAATGGTACTGTAAGTTCTTGCCGAAGTGTTCTCATGTCATTATTACTAATTCTGTCTCCTCTCTGTGCTTTGATTGGATCCAGTGTGCACAGATCTTTTTAAATATAATCTAATTTGATTCCAGTATCTGAGGATACCTGGATGTCACTAGGAAAACTTATACCCCCTTTGTAAAGCCAAACTGTTTTGCATAAGATTTTGTAAATATATCTGTAATCTATTGTCTGACAATAAATTGTAGAAACTGCACACAGTTTATCAATTTGTATGTCTTTACCCTTCCACATCTTATGTATCTGTAAAAAGGTTTCCCGTTATGCTCAATATCTTTATATACATTTTCTTCAAATTTTTCTTGATCTTGTCTCACACTATGCTTAATTCAAGCTTGTTTATTTCAGTTTTCAAAGTTGTAGTTTGACCTCGCTTTCATTTCTTATATTTTTTTGCTCTCTCACCTTAATCAGTTGTCTTGTTTTTATGGAAATGTATCCCCTGACGTTGTATGCCTAGATCCTGATGTTAAAATTTTTTTGATTTTTTGCACTCAAACAATTTTTCTTTCAAAACTTTCAACATTCCATCTGGAGTTTTTCCACTGAACACATCACTCCAGTTAGTTTTATATAGTGACTGTTTTGTTTCCATACAATTTGTAATTAACCTTCTGGCATTGGTTTAGATTTCAGTTTGGCAGAATTATCTAGCAACAAATCAGCCTTTATAACCCTGTGATCACTGCACATCATCGGTGTTAAAACTTGAAGTAACAGTAATTTCTTTAGGCACACAATGTCTAGTATGCTTAACATACAAGGCCATGTCAAACCCAGAGCTGTTCGACATGCTACACTTAAGAAATCCCAATCCCTCAGAGCCACGCACTCCAGGGATCTAAACCTTGTCAACACAATGAACAAAACATGCTGGAGGGATAGGTTCCTGACCCAGAGACTCCCCAGACTCTGGAATAGACTGCCCATTTATGTCAAGCAGAGTGCCTCTTTGGCCCTCTTCAAAAGGAACCTTGACGATTGGATGGGAGATAGGAAATTCACCCTGGGAATCACGTCAGATCAGACAGAGGTCCAGGGAAGTAAATATTGTGGGAAGAAATAGACAGGGAATTGTTATGGCTAGACTTGTATAGGCCCTAGGGCCAATAGCCTAGTACCAACCTATGAACCTATTACTTCTCTATAAGGACTGCTCTGGTGTCTGTTATTGCACTTGGAAAATGGCCTCTGTTTTGCTGGCTTTTAAGTATGTATTTTTTATAATATTATGGGATGTTTGTGTGCATCGAATGTCCATGTGTGTGCTCACTGTTGCATAAAATGTAAATGTAGAGAATAAAACTTTTTATAAAAAGTAGTGCAAAAAACTTCCATTATTATGACATTATAACATTCTGTATTACAGCACCATCACTGTAGTCCTTGCATAACTTTAAATGCACCCTGCAGACCTATAATCATTCATTGTTACTTCAATATGAACACTACAGATGGAAAAAAAATTAGGAAGAAAAAAGGAATGAATATCTGCTAGTTCATTTATTCCTCCTTTTAGTCTCAGATTACTGCTTAGTCCATTGCAGGGTCACATGGGAGTTGACAAATATTTCTACACTCAGTAGGTTCAAAGAATAGAAGCTCATTATGAACAGGACACCAATCCATCACAACATGCACACACAGACTTGTGCACTTTCAAATGGTGGGCATATTTATGGGCAATATAGAAAGACACTAATTCACGTTTGGAATCTGGGAGGAGACAGGAGCACATGCAGACTGCACACACAAGCCATCTTGGCTGACACCTGAACTAAAGAACCAAATTCTCTAAGACAGAAACACTCAACTGCTGCTCTATTATTATGCTCCTTAATAGACTGACATCAGAATTAAGGCATTTATATAATGCAGATTTTGTTTGACTTTAACATTTGAAATATGCAGCATTTATTTTTGCTATATCACAAGTTGTACTTAAGGGACTATCACATTTCCTTCCTGAAAGGTGACTTAGCTGTTTTTTTTTTTTCAGATGTTTAGTTTATTGTCCGCAAAGTAACCAAAACAGTACACTGATACTGAGAACTGGCCTTCGATTACTTATCATTCGTAAGTGCTGAATTGCCTATAAAGCTGCACTTGATTGACAGTGGTCACCCTTAACTATAGTCTTTGCCTCTGCCATCCCTAATTTTGCAAGTAAAACAAGAATACAAGTTTAATTTCTAAGAAAGAAGCATAAAGAATTACCTCAAGTTCTTGAAAATGTATTTTATTTTTATTTTAATTTAAAAACTGGAGTAGAACACTGATCCCGATAGACCATTTTCATATTCAGCCTGGGAGGCTAAATCAGAGTAACAAAAAATAAGTAATTCAGCATATAGTACATCAAAAGATTAGCATAATAAAGATTACTATGCAGTGAAAAGTGGAATGCACATGAATAAATTATGGAAGTGAACTTCTGCATATGCATGGTATCAATACATCTATGAATGATGCAATCATTGCAGTATGTGCGACTTAGATGAAGGGAGGAATTAAATGGTAGTAATGAAGGGAACAGATTTGTAGTTTGAGGTTGGATGCTGAGAAGAGAGGAGATGAATAAGTGAATAAGCTTCAGGACAGAGAAGTGATTTCACCATGTGGAAAAAAAAGATGTACGGTTAAGGAACTTGACTTGTGCCTTATTCCTTATAAAATTTACAGGTTGTTACTCTGTATGAAGAAATGAGTTATGGTTGCAGAATTCTTAGATTGTGATTGATCAGAGTTTTAATGAAAAAGATAAGATCTTCTCTGAAAACATTTTTAATGAAACAGTCAAAATGTTTTTATAACTGAGTACCACCCACACCTGCTATCCAGCGTCACTCATTTCCTGTTGCATTAAGTGACATTTCACTAGGCAGAAAGTAATGCTTTGTGTAGTTGATTTAATTTGTTTACTTTCCATTGGATTGCTGGTGAATTGTCTAATATGAATGGGTATCTAGTGCTGAGAAGAGCTGCTTGTCTGCGGGTGACTCTATTTTCTTTTGTACAGAAACACCTTCAGTCTTTCAAGTGTTAGTATGTTTATCAAATTATTGTAACAGTCATGATGTTAAGTTGTCAATCTCGCCTTCATTCTTGCTTGATGGGTTCGGAGCCGATCCTCGGCTCCGACTCGGCACTTGCTTTAGCTCGAGAACTCCTTTTACCAGCTCGAGGCAGCCCCATATCCCATGATGCAAGGCAGTAAGTACCCAGATCTCGTTTGCCGCTTCGCTTGGGAGGTCTTCTTTTTACCAGCTCCTGGTAAGTTGTTTCACTTTGTGATTTTCAAGCCCCTTTTTAGTCAAAAACTAATTTTTGATAGTTTAATTTTAATTTCTATCCCTTGCTGACAGAAATTCCCTGTCTTTTAATTTTTCTTAGTTATCCCTATCCCACCCCGTTAGGGTGTGTGTGTTGGTGTTTTTTATAGAATACCTCTTGGTATTTTGTGTAATTTAATTTATTTTTGACTGGTGTGTGTGTGTATTGTGTGTTCGGCACCATGTCAAAGGAGAGGGTTTCAGGTTTTAAGAAGTGTGACTCGTGCTGTCAGAAAATGTCTCTGACAGACGGTCACACTTCTTGCCTGTATTGTCTGGGCCCTCTTCACCTGCAGGACTCCTGTGCTATTTGTCACTCCTTCAGCCAGAGAGTCCTGCAGGAGAGACATAACAAACTGGTTCTTAGGGGCCTTCTTAAGCCGGAGGGCTCTCCGGCTAAGTCGGCTCCACGAAACCAGCAAGAGTTTCAAGGCCCAGGCTTCTGTTTCTAAGCCTGCGGCCCCGGCCCCGACTCGTACTGAGTCGAGATCGGCCCCGGCTGGAGCCGATTCTGGCTTGACTAAGCCTTCGGCACCGATGGCTATCGGTTCCGAACTGTATTGTCCGCCGATGTCGGCTCCGATCGGCTCCGACACCCATGTGGCACAGGCATCGGTGTCGGCTCCGATCGGCTCCGACACCGTTACTTTGGTGGCTGTATCGGCTCCGGCTGGGGCCGGTACATCGAGGCGTTCTGTCGGCTCCGAAGTCTGCGCCGACAGGATCTGTAGCATCGGCTCCGATGACTCATTCCAGGAAGAGGTCGAGGTCTCCTTCCTTGGAGCCGATACTTTCGGCTCCGGCTTCACCTCTTCTGTCGGAACGGAGCCATCGGAGCCGATCTTCAAGGTCATCCAGGTTGTCAGACCATGACCTAGAGAGAGTGGTCAGCAGATTGCTCAAGTCACAGGTACTGGCCCAAATGCTTCACAGTCCGTCTCAGCAGACGACTGTTGGTCCACACCCCGTTACAGTTCCTCCTTCAACTCTACCCCAGAGCTTGGAGTTGGAGTCAATTATTGTAACAGTCATGTTTTCAACTTTTGTTTTGTGAGATCTAATGTCATATATGAAATAATTATAAAAGCAGCAGTAACGGCAGAGGGAGTTGAGGAGGAAAAGTTTAATTTGTTTAGTAAGCTGCTCATTTCCCATTGTTATGTTGGATCGTATTAGTTTGCTGGTTCTTTTTTTAATGGATGCAAGCTTTATATGCAGTGTTATCAGTATGATGTTTTGTTATTTTAACCAGTAAGGTTTCTGTGTTTACAAAGCCCATTTTCTAAGTGTTTAAAACGTAATGTGTAGTTACCTTGTGGCACCTGATTATACAGTGGATGTCACAGGTTCTAGAACAGGCATCAGGAGTATTCATAGCTGCTCAAAGAGGATTGACAAGCTGTAGAAGGCCAGTGACCTTCGAGGAAAGAGGTTCAGTAGGGGACAGTAACAAAGTTGCACCAATGCTGGCTGGGCACATAGGTGTTGTACATAATTTACTTCATGGGTATATGGCTGCAGTGTGTGGGTGACATGAGCAAGAGCACCTACTTCATGCTTAGTAATCTTTACTCACACATAACATATGTTCTGTTATTGTATGACAGTATATCTCACAGTACTGATGGTATATGTATATTCATCTGTGTATATAATATTGTAATATGATAATTACTACCTATAATATATATATATATATATATATATATATATATATATATATATATGTATTTCTGTGTTGTATTTTCTTTTCTCATGGGCCCCAAATGAAATTGGTTTTATTACCTAGTTGGGCTTTCCTAGTAAGCAAGTATCAATAAATAAATAAATGCTGTACACCACCATAACTGCTGCAAGGAGTGAGCTGCTTAACTGCTGATTGTGTTAGTTGAGGAGTTCTTCCAGCCTCCATATGACACCACCACAGGTTGGATACTTGAAAGACAAACATTTGTGCACAACACTGAAGGGGTGGTCCTCCTTTGTCCCTTTCAGGAGGACAGTAAGGCAAAACAAAGTCATTGACCTTCTAAATGAGTCATAGCTGTGTGAATTTGTCAGTGGAAAAGAGAAAGCTTTGTAATCATAAATGATTTCCCATTTGTTCTCATTATTGGACAATATTTGCCTAGAAATTCCTTCATAGATCCTTTTTAACCCCTGATAAAGTTTCAAAAATCAATCCTTCTAATGATGGGTTATGCTTGAGATGTCAACAGTATAATAAAGCTGATTGGTCTCACATTTTCTATGACTGTATAAAAATTAAACCCTTTTGGGAAAGTATTAACAATTTCTTGCAGGCGATTTATACAGATAATTTTGTCATGACCAAGGCTTTGTTATTACTGAATATAACTGATAATGCTTATTCTTCAAATAAGACTGACCTTCATTTACTTTGGACTATACTAGCTGTAGCTAGGAAATGCATAACAAAGAGATGGAATTCTACCACAGCTCCTAGCAAAGAAGATTTCATATGTCTGTTGAAGAGGACAGCCTTAATGTAAATAAAAACCAAAGAATTAAGACCGTTTCCTAGACCATTAACTAAAAACCCTTGGAAAAAAGTTCTAACTTTGATTGATACTTTGCAAATGGATCTAACCTCCTCATGAAGCAAGTACTATTTAACTTTAATTAAACTATATCTGTGTAATTTGTTATCATGCAAGTTTTAAAATGTCAGGCTAAATGTACATTTGTATATAGTTAATAATTATCTAACTTGATTGTAAACCGTGATAAGTTTTCATTTATTGTTTATTGCAAATTTAAAATAAAAATCATCTGAGTAAAAAAAAAATAAATGATTTCCCATGTACCACTGCTAATAAAGTTTTCCATGTAAAAAATAATTGTGATCACTTTTAGGTCTGTGTATCTTAATTGAGCTGGTCAGATAGGTACATGCACAGGTTTACTTTCTTTTTATTTAAGTCATAATTACTAGATCTTTCTGCGTTTTTACTGGAAAGGCAGCAAGGAGTGGTGTATCGTTCCCTCACTGAATCTATGTAGTTACTTTTGCTATATATCTTTTTCTTTTTAACTGTACCATTAGCTTTTCTTGGTCTCCTGTGTTCTTTTCCTAATTTGAGGCCATTTCCCTTTCTCATTCTTTGTATCTCTTTTGTTGTCTTATTATCTAATTCTAGAGCTTTGTTTCTACTGTACATTATTTTCTTACTCTTCTGTACTTTCATTATTTTCTTACTCTTCTGTACTTTCTACCCACTGTCATTTTCTGTGGCTTCCCCTGATGATGAACATCCAAACTACAGTGTCCTTTCCTGAGTCACACTGACCATGGTCTTCATCTCTCAGAACCTTATGGTTCCCTGTCTGATTTTTAGTTCAGCTACTTATGTGCTTTAAAGTAGCAGTGTTTAGTCTTGTATCTGTATGTAGTACTGTAGTGCTATGAATGTGATGTCAGTTTTCACTTTATCCTCAGGGATGGGTTTGGATCCAACCCTCTGATTCAACTCTGCCAATTACCATAGCTTATGGTCACAAACTTTGCTCTTGGGCACCTCCCCTTTACCCAGAATGCATTACCTCAGACCTTGTTTGCTGCTTCACGAAGAACGTTGGTTGCTTTTGCTCTTGGACTTGGATAAGTGTTTTTTTTTCCAATTTCCTCTCTCTTTATAATTTCTGTAGTCATAGAACTTCTCTGTAAGGTTAAACTTCACTGTTGTCTCTCTGCTGAATACCTATAGTCTTCTTTTTTTCTCTACCTTTTAGGTAATCTTCCCTACCATTGATTGTAGGCCCCTTCCCTCCCCTTTTTAGCGGCCGCTAAATTTTTTCATCACCATTGTTGGTAGTAGTCTCCTTTTCCCAGTAAAAAAAAAAAAACAAAACAACTATTCTTTCCTACATTTTTCTGCTATTGTGTGTGTGTGTGAGAGATCTATATTGGTAAACTCTGCTATGGCTGACAAACCTGATAGGCTGTTAGGCTTCAAAAAATGTGAGAAATGTGGCAAGAAGATGCCTCTAAGTGATTCACACAGTGCGTGTGTGGTATTGCTTGGGGGCACTACACCTCCAAGAAGACTGTAGTATTTGTCATGGTTTCAACGAAAGGCCCTTGGTTGACCATAAAAAGAAATTAATATTTTCAAGGGTCTGTTGCCCTTTTCTGAAGCCATTGCTAGTTCGCCCTCCTTCTCTTCTAGCCAGTCCAAACCTCAAAAATGCCTTTCTTCGACTGAGAGATTCCTCTGAACCATCAGAAATGAAATCTAAACTTATTGGCTCCATCAGGGCCTTCAGATCCGAGGACTTCTAAGGCTGGATCAGACAGATCCTTTGACTCAGATGAGCTCAGATAAAACTCCGACTCTGATACTGGTGAAAGTGATTTCCCCCTCCAGATCTAGACCTAGGTCTCTAGCCTTAACTTCTTGGTCCACCAGAAGCCTTTCAGATGATGATGTGGACAGAGTGGTGTAAAGGTTCCTAAGCACTCTGATGCTGACCAAGCTTTTGCCGGATCCGACTCTTGGGCTTCGGATCTTACAAAGTCACCCATCCTGATTCCTGTTCCTCTTCTGTCTTCCTTCCAAGCTTCGGAGTCGAGGGATTCAATCGTCCAACATCTGATCAGAGGATTTCTCCTTCAGATCAGACGTTCACCACTCGGTCAGAGCCGGAGGACTCTCAGAGCTGTTTTGCACCTGTCAGGACTGGGTATTGACTCCGAGGCTTTTGGATCAGTCCCTGATCCTCGAAGCTTCGGCTCAGATGCGTTCAGCTCTGGCTTCATCCTTGGACATTCTGTTTTCTGGAGCTGAGGGGGTGACGGCTCCAACTATTTCCTTGTCAAATCCAGAGGCCCACATGGTTCAGGAGCAGACTGCTTTCAGGACTGTGAAGAAGGCTATGGCTTTTTCAGTCACTCAGACTGGATCTTCTTCGAATCACCAGACCCACTTTGTTCAGCTGGAGTTTCTTCCTTCTGGACCATCTCTTCCACAGGGTCAGTGAGAACCTCTGCCTCAGGATGCCACAGTTTGTACCACCATCTCTTCTGAAACGTCCGGGGAGTATCAAATGGAGGAAGTCCCTAGGAAGTGGACTTGCAAGAGGAAGCATTTAGACTTGCCTGAGGAGTCCGTCACTTCTGATACTGACCTTGATGAAGGAGAGGGATCGCCACAGTCACCTCCTGAAGATGTATGCTTTAGGGACAGCCTTGAATTATTGAAGCAGAAAGGTGGCTGGCAGTTCAGCAATCCTTCTCAAAAGGAGTCCTTATACCTGAAAGTCTTTGATTCTCAACCTTCTTCCTCTTGGGTGACTTTGCCTTCAGACAAACTTATTGAGTTAATTTCTAAGAAAGCATGGGAGTCCCCAGATTCTCTTGACCCTACCCCTCAAAGACCAAATAAATTCATTACATCCCTTGTAGATAAAAAAGTTTTGGACTAAAGAGGTTGCAGTAGATGCCATGGTTGTGGTGGTAGCAACCAAAAAGGAACTCTGAGGCTAGTTCCACTATCCATCCTCCAAATAGAGATTCTAGGATGATGGATAAGTGTGGGAAGCATATCTTTTCATCAGGGACATTTGCTCTATGATCCCTGAATTACCTGGCTCATTTCACTAGGTTGCAAAGGGATCTGATCAAAGAGCTTTTCAGATTCCCTTGAAGGAGCAGTAGCTGAGGGGTCATGAAAAAAATTTCTTCCTAGCTCACCATCCTAAATTCCATCACTAATGCTTCCATGCATCTCATTTCCTATGCAGTGGATGGAACGTGCAGGGGAGCAAGTTTTGGCATATCTATGAGGAGGTAGGCCTGGATGCGCCTTTGTGACTTTGCGGAGCCCTTTGTCTTCCTTCGTGAATGCCCCTTTTGATGGCTCATCCCTTTTTGGACCTAAAGTGAAAGATGCTGACCAGGTGTGAACAGGAAGGTACGACCCTGTCTGCCATGGGCGTACGTATTTCCGCACCTCAAAGTCCCTACTCTAAAGGTCAAAGGGACAGTGGAAAGATGTGGTTCAGAAAATCGCAGGGTTCTTTTCAGGACACGTGGTGAGAGTGAGAGGCATATGGGGGAACAGTAATGGAAGGTGCCACCCTCGTAGCAGAGGTGCTCCAGAGAAACGATCTTTGGTAAGCCCTTCAAGCAATCCTGAAGGGTGACCCGATTGCTTTGCCCTGGAGGCAATCTGGGGATGACTATCTCTGCGCCTCCAAGCATGGCTAAAAATAAATGACAAGTGGGTGCAGAACATCATATCCAGGGGCTGTCTTATCCATTTTTTCCAACCCCGTCCCACAATCAAGAATATCATGGACATTCCACCAGTTCAATGGGAACAGGCAGCTATTTAAGTACAAAAGCTACCAAACAAAAGAGTTATCCAAGAAGTTCCACTAGACCAGATAGAATCCGGAACTTACTCAAGGTTCTTTTTAGTTCCAAAGAAAACAGGGGACTGGATACCCATTCTGGATCTCAGCAAACTCAACAAGTCAGTAAAAAAGGCAAAGTTTCAGATGGTCACATTTCAGTCCATTCTTCCTTTCCTGGAGAAGGACAACTGGATGTGCTCTGTAGACCTTCAGGATGCGTACTATCACACAAAAATAGACAAGACTGTCCAGAAGGTAATTGCACTTCTGGCTGGGAGCTAGTCACTATCAGTTTTGAGCTCTGCTCTTTGGACTCACTACAGCCCCAGAGTGTTTACCAAAAGCATGACCGTGGTAACGGCTCACTTGAGACAATGAGGATTCTGCGTGTTTCCATATCTAGATAACTGGCTCATCACTGCCCCACCCAGGCATCATCTGATTCAGGCAGGAGACAACATCCTAGAACTTTGTGCACTCTTAGGTATCACAGTAAATCTTCTCTAGAACCCACACAGAACCTCAAATTTAGGTGCAATCCTGGATACAAACCAGATGGTAGCCAAGCTGCCACTCTCAAGAGTGACGACAGTCAGATCTCACGTCAGAGTATTACTTCGCAGAATCTTGATACCGGCTCACCTAGTCCCACAGACTCTCTTCAATGGCTGCAGCAGTTATAGTTCCATTAGTACATTATCACATGAGAATCCTCCAGTGGCTCTTATGGGTACAATGGTCCTTCCTAGAGCTTCCCATGTCCTTCAAGATTCGCCACACCAGTCTTTGCAAGCAGGACCTTCTCTGGTGACTTCAGTACAATCAGGTGACTCAGGGTCATCCATTTGTTCCTCCACAGCCCAAGGCTATGGTGACCACGGATGCTTCCCAGATTTGGGGGGAGAGCATTATTTAGGGAAGACTGTCCAAGGCATCTGGTGCCCTATCGAGGCCAATCTGAATATAATGTCCTAGAGATGAGAGGTATGCTTCTGGCGTTGCAAGCATTTCAGGACTCTGTCCCTCAAGGGACTATTGCAATACAGTTGGACAACATGCCTGTAGTCCGGTATATAAACAAAACAAGGGGGAACCAGATCATATCCCCATGTCGAGAAGCTCTCAGGATATGGCAATGGGCATCTTCATCCTACAGTTTCCAAATAGCAATACACATTCCCGGGAAATCCGGCATGATAGCAGGCAAGCTGAGCAGGACTATTCTAATGTCTCGCAAGTGGTCCCTCAATCAGAGAGTTGCAGAGATGATTTTCCACCAGTGGGGCCAGCCTTGCTACGACCTTTTCACTTCTGCAGTGAACAGCAAGTGCAGCAACTACGTCCCCCTCATTCCCTCTCTAGGGGTGTTCCTGCAGGATGCGCTATTGCATGATTGGCCCCCAGGTTTTCTGTATGCCTTTCCGACTACTATAATGATTCCAGCCTTCTTAAGGAAAGCCAATCGGTTGACGAGGACAGTAATCCTAATCGCACCTTACTGGCCTCGACAGATTTGGTTTCCGTTCCTGTGGCTTCCTCTGGATGAACCTTGGATTCTCCTGTTGCATCCAACGGGAATGGATCATTCGAATTTACACAATATTCAGTTGACAGTTTGGCTGCTCCAGTTCTGGCCTTAGCCAGACAACCCCTTCTGCCTTCCCCTGTCCGGCACATTATTCTTTCGTCTCTCAAGTCTTCCACCCATAAAATTTATCACAGTAAGTGGAAAAGTTTGACCTGTTGGACAAAGAGCCTTGGCATAGATCCTTTTACTGCTCCTATTCATACAGTCTTGGATTTTTTAGCATAACTTTTTAATGAAGGTGCAGCTGCGGCTACTGTTAAGGTCCAACTAGCAGCCATATCGAATTTCCATTCAGGTGAAAATGGGTCTTTATTAATTTCTCACAAGCTCTGCAAAGCCTTTTTGAAAGACAATTCTTTTAAAGCCCTCGTACAGAGACCCTTCACCTCCTTGGGACTTAAATTTCATTCTAAGGCACATTATCTGCCCCCACCCCCCACCCCATTCCAGCCAGCAGCACACTGTGACCTGAAATTCTTGTTGTGGAAAACCCTTTTTCTAGTGGCAATCACGTCGACTAGGAGGGTGTCTGAACTGTGCAAGCCTTATCATCGCAATCACCTTATTTGATTTTTCGCAGGGATAGAGTCTCCCTCTGTACTAATCCTTCTTTTCTACCCAAAATTATTTCAGAGAATAAATTGAATAAGTCTATTGAGTTGCCAGTTTTCTTTCCCAATTTTCAAAATAAAGGGAAATCATCATTACATTTGCTAGATGTTCAGAGACAGTTACATTTCTACCTTCTACCTTCACAGGACAAAGGATTTTAGGAAACGTGATCAGCTGTTTGTAGCCTTATCAGATACTAGAAAAGGTCTCCCTGTGTACAAGGTAACTTTAGCCAAATGTCTCTCTCAATGCAGTTCTTATATTTACCATTCTCAGAATAAGCAATTACCCAGAACTGCTAAAGCTCATTCTACCTCCTCTGCCTTCCAATCCAGGGTTTCATTGGACAGTAGAGCAGAGCAAAAAATATATATGATAGCAGGATAAATGTTGGTAAGACAAAGATAAGAATAAAATAAATGAAGAAATACCAAACCAACAGGCTAAAATCCAGGAACTTTAATAGATGTATCCAAAAGAGTGGTAGGCGCTTTCACGGTGACCACACCGCTTCATCAGACAACATTAACTAAGAAATACAAGTCTTTTATACAAAGTGTGACCAATAAAGAGCCCTTAATTATGATGTCATCAAAAAGTTACACATTTTTTAAAAGAACACATGCTGCAGAAAACACGTTCATATATCATGAATAAAAACAGCTATGAAATGTATGCAAACATATTGCACTTATAAAAATATATATGAAAATAAAACATATTATTTATGTCTAAGTCTACGTCCTTTCAGGAAAGGTTTCATTGAAAAAAAAACATTTAGACCAGGTGTTTTTTCTGCATTCAGTAATAAAATCCACTTCTGTTCTATAGTTTGTGTGTTTTTTAAAATCACCTCCTCTTAAATTAGTGTCTAAAACCTGCAATACAAAGAACCTAAATGAGTGTGTAGTACCACGGTTCATAATATGTGCTGCTAAGGCATTACTATCTTTTTTATTCTTCGTCTCTCTGATGTTCAAGGACCCTATCCTTAAAAGGTCTATTTGTCTTGCCAACATAAAGTGCATGACATAGTTGACAGAAAGAAAAATATACAATGTTACATGTTTTGCAGTCAGCATAAAAATCAACATTAACTGAGAGTCTTAAAACTGGGTGTGTGTATGACAAACAGGTAAAAATAAATTTACAGGCTGAACAACTTCTGCAAGGAAATGTACTAATCCTGTCAGATAATGGGTTCCCTTTTTCTGACATATTGGACTTATAACAGAGATGTTGCTTGAGGGATTTGTTGTTTCTGAAAGAAAAATGTGGAGTACTTCCTATCTTGTCTTTTAACTCGGGTACACGGTTCAGTATCTTCCAGTTATTCTTTATAATGTCAATATTGACTTTTATCACTAGAATATTGTAAAAGCACTCTAAAAATATTACTGGTAGAGTCCTGTTGCAGTCCTACTGCATGTGTGCTTGTAGTTGATTTACAGTAAGGCCTGCATCTATCTAATCTCTGCTTCCAAGCTTCAGAGATGCAGGTATCTATTTATATTTCTCGATAGCCCCTTTCTAAAAAAAAAATCATTTTTCAAAGATTCAAGAGCTTTGCGTGCAACTGTATCATCATTTTGAAGCCTAAGTATTCTATATACCTGTCCTTTAAGCATATTTCTCATTGGATGCATACTATTATTGTGTAAAAGAGCATTCCTGCGTGTAGGTTTTCTGTATAAGCTGGTTTGGACAGAATCAAAGTCTGCTTTGTCTATTTTGACATCTAGAAATTCTACATGTTCAAAAGAGTATATAAAAAGCAGTAGCAAAGGTCTGGCTCCAAATAATCCAGATAGCATAAAATTCTCCTGTTGGCATAAAGGAACAACCAATAATCGATAATGTTGAGCAGCTCTATTTTATTCAGCACAAGCGCTTTCACAATAGCTTCATCAGGTGCATACAAAGTAAAATATAAAAGACACACCTTATATAACTATTAAAAATCGCATGACACCAATTAAAACTTAAAAGCAGTACTTCTTAAAGTAAAAACAGCACAAAGTAAGGTAATACTAAGCTTTTTGCATCATTATTTTACCTAATTTAACAGTCTCTTTTGTAACATACTGTTTGACCACCTTTATCAGCTGGTCTGATGACTAACTGATTATTACTTTCAAGTGCTTGCAAGGCTTTAAATTCTTCTGTACTTAAATTATGCCAGTCTTTATACCTATCGGATCTTTTCTTTTTCTGCTCATATACTTTATATATGTCTGATATACATATCTGTTCAAAAGCATTCACTAATGAAGTTTGTTTTGGTATAAATGTACTAGGTCTTTTAAAATGCACATTCGATAAACATTGTTCATCAGTAAACAACATTTTCAAAGTTAAATTGCATGTAAACTTCTTTACATCAAAAATAGCATCTGTTATAGACATATCAGTGGCCGGTATAAAGGGTAGCCCCTTTTCCAAGACTTTGCACTCACATTCTGAAAGACAGTAATTAGATAAATTAAAGACTAAAGTCTTACTTGTTGAGCATGTTGGAATGCTCTCTTTATGCTGTATGTATTGTCCATTTCCTCGTTTGTTTCTTGTACTCCTGCCCCTGTGTTGGTTCTGTAATTGTCTCCCTTTTCTGTTGCTGACAGATCTTTCCCTCATTGGTAAGGGAAACTGTAGACCTAGTCCGTTTATATCCCTTAAAAAAGGAACATTCGAATGCTTGGAATCAAGGCATTTAGTAGTGTCCTTGAACGCTTTATGCACACCAGCTGTTACAGTGATAGTTCTTTTCTTTGCTCCTAAAATAATATCATTACGGTCTCCCTCAGTATTCTGTGTTTCTATAGGTACCTCTACTGCTTCAGTAGTTGTAACCGCCGAACTTTCCTTATTCAAATTATTCTCCTTGATAGACGCTGTATTAACTTCCGTTCGTTCTTCTCTACCATTAACTGTAAGATTAACGCATGTAGGAGTGCCCAAGGTACGTATGTGACCATCAAAGTCACGTGGCCAAGTAAAGAAGTTGTCGCCTGCAAAATCTTTACGATCCCTTTGGAGTTTATTAAATTTAATCTGTAATAACTTCCTGGAATACACGTTGACATCTATAGTATCAGACAATGGCTTGGATAAAACATAAGTATTATATTTCTTACAAATATCAACGTATTTCGTTCTGATGCCATTCATTATTGTAGCTTCCTGTCTTATTGCAGATTGTGTCAAAAGTTTCAGGTAACCCAAGCTTGTTGAAATATTTAGCTGCTGCTATTCACTCAAAAGTTGAACGTCACAGTCAACTTGGGACGGCATTTTCAGCACTCTTAAGCCATGGGGAATGATTTTCTCTGCTAAATTAGCTCCAAGGTGAAACTTTTCATATTGCACTCTTTTTAATTTACTCAAATCTTTCTCCAAAGACAATAAAGCCCATCTTAGGGCCAAAAAGTCTATATTAAGTTCATTATCAGTCCCAGCAACTAAGCTGTTATTATAAAGGGGATTCTCAGAGTCAGTCACTTTGGAAATAAAAAGATTCACATCCATTTCGGACCATCTCGAATCAACATTAGGTACGTAGTCTAATTCAATTGCATCAGATCTAGTAGCCATGTTACAAGTGCAGTCAGGTAACTAAGTAGATAAGGCAAATTGATGAGAGAGGCTGATACCTGTAATACACTGTACACCTTTGCTTAAAACGAAGAATATTAAAAGTATATAAAAAGCAGTAGCAAAGGTCTGGCTCCAAATAATCCAGATAGCATAAAATTCTCCTGGTGGCATAAAGGAACAACCAATAATCGATAATGTTGAGCAGCTCTATTTTATTCAGCACAAGCGCTTTCACAATAGCTTCATCAGGTGCATACAAAGTAAAATATAAAAGACACACCTTATATAACTATTAAAAATCACATGACACCAATTAAAACTTAAAAGCAGTACGTCTTAAAGTAAAAACAGCACAAAGTAAGGTAATACTAAGCTTTTTGCATCATTATTTTACCTAATTTAACAGTCTCTTTTGTAACATAGGTTTTAATGGTATATATTCATTAAGACCATGGCCAAAATTGGTTCTAAGCCTAACTATCCACTGTGCTTCTATTTCTTCAGTCCTAGCCCTAATATTGCCACGTCTAATATTTATATAAGCTATTGTAAAAGTTCTTGTGCTGAATAAAATAGAGCTGCTCAACATTATCGATTATTGGTTGTTCCTTTATGCCAACAGGAGAATTTTATGCTATCTGGATTATTTGGAGCCAGACCTTTGCTACTGCTTTTTATATACTTTTAATATTCTTCGTTTTAAGCAAAGGTGTACAGTGTATTACAGGTATCAGCCGCTCTCATCAATGTTCAAAAGAGTGTACACATGTAAATTTCAGAAAGCAAGTGGTACTATGCATGTACCTCGTGAAATTGTTCAAATCATCAACTGTGCCACCCCATAACATAGGAACTGTAATTTTTCCTACCCACCCTCCCGAGTGTTGTACTGTTCTTATACTTGGTGGCTTTGCAGTTGCCCGTCCATAATGTATATTTGATCTGTGGCACTCCTCCCAGTCTAGTGTCATTAGTTCATTCAATCTAATAGAGAACATTTGTGAAGGCCAACCCACTCAGATTCTTAACGTTGAATTGACTTCTGTTCCAGCTTTCTCCATTTCCACTTTACTGAAGAAAAAAACAATTTTTACTGAAAAAAAAAAATCTAAGCTTGCTTTCCCCCTTTCATGTGGCAGGTCTTGTCCAGATACAGATTTGCTGTGTCCAGGACTGTTTGTGAGCTCCTGAGACCCCCCTCCTCACTTAACTAGGGTTAAACTATTCCTGGCGCCATAAAGTCTGTTCATCAAATTTTCCCTTTGCAACTAGCCAGCTTTTTAGTTTTAGCACTCAAATCTGTTTTTTTGAGCTCAGCACTTGTTCATAACTCGTTGTAAGCACTAAATAAAGCTACAAATTACTAAAGCACTCAACTTTCCTCACTTGTCTAGAGGAAAACAGTTTTTAGTACTTATAAATAAGCATCTATTCAGGCATGTCTAAAGGTCAGCTCCTGGTGTTTTCTCCTGTCTACCTGATGAATCTGGGCATCTTGGGACAATGCAGCAATTGCCTCATGTACACAGACAACCCTCTCCTCCTACCACCCAATACTACGACATGTGAGAGATGTACTTATATAGCCAAACTGGAAACAAAGCTCTCTTAACCGAAGACTGGACTAGACAGTCAAGAAGAGAAGGTAAACAGTTGCACTGCACCACACTCCTCACATAGTCCCTGAAAACCTACACCACCAAAACACACACACACACAAACACAAAATACACACCTACATTCGCGGAGGCTGTCAGTAAAAATCTGCCCAAACAACCAAGACCTCCAAAGCAGAAATGCAGGCAACCTCCACCCCCCAACGAAACCCAAATGACACATAGCCCACATACTCAGTGTGCCACTCAACTACAGCCCATAAGGCATAACGTACCCAACACTCTAGTCATAGGAGACTCTATAGTCAGGCACACTGATGTTCCACTCACCAGGCTAAACAAGGAGAAAGTTACTGTCAGCTGCCTGTCGGATGCCAGGATCCGCCACATAACGCACGCACTCAGGTCACTCCACAACAAGTACAAATATAACTCTGTCATTGTCCATGTTGGTGTGAATGACCTGAGACGTACCTCCCTGGACTACATGAAAAGAGACATGGAGGAGCTCTCCGATCTTGCAGCCCAGGCAGGTATGACCCTAGCCCTGAGTAGCATCCTGCCATCATCCAGAATGGTACCACAGTACAAGGACAGAATGATTGACTTCAACAATTGGCTAAGCTTCTGGTGTCATTCTAAGAGAATCCCGTATCTGCCTGCCTGGGATGACATGATCGACAGACCATGCTGCTTTGCCAGAGATGGCCTGCACCTGTCGCCCTTGTGATTCCGGATACTGGCAAATGCTCTTGCCACCCCTATAGTGCCTTTTTTAGGCAAAGTTCAAATAAATTCACCACCATAACAGGTACAAGCAAGCAAAATCTGAGGGTAATGCTACTCAATGCTAGACATCTAAACCTCAAAATGCACTCACTCGAGGCACTCCTTCAAATGGAGAACATCGACATCTTTGCAGTGACAGAGACCTGGTTCAAAGCTGCAGAGAGCACCTCTGCATTACCAGGCTATAATTCATACCACACCTTTCGCCACCAAACCCGGACCAAAACACTAAAGGTGGAGGCGTGTCCATATTCATTAAGGATATCCACATCTCCAAGCTAGTTGCTCAGCATAATGCATCCGAGATTATTCAAGTTCAACTAACTTTGGGCAAAACTGCAATCCAGATTGTAGCTTGCTACAGACCCCCCACCATGTCCCAGAATTCCCACTCCTCTTTTCTTGATACACTGGAAAATATTAAGGTACAACCCCACACCCTAATAATGGGGTGATTTCAACTACCCCACCATTAACTTGGAAAACTACTCGTGTACCAACTCTTTTGCTCAACGTTTTCTGGAAATCATCAATTCCAACACCTTGGCTCAACTTATCCACACCCCCACCAGGGGCAGCAATATCCTACACCTGGTCATCACCAACATGAGGGACCGGTGTTCCACACCAGAGATCAGCTCCTCATTGGTCAGATCCGACCACAAGCTAATCACCCTAGACATCCACATCCCGCTCCCACCCCCATTAGGAAAACAACCATAACAAATTTCTCCAAAGCCAACTTCATGCTTCTTAAGACAGAAGTGGCAAACTTCACGACAGCCATGCAGATAGACAATAGAGGTACGCCTGCTGAATCCTACACAAATGCACTTTATAAGCACTTACACGAGTGCATGGATCGTGCTATCCCTAACAGAACCAAGATGCTATCCTCCAATAAAAAAAGGAAGCCAATCTGGTGGTCTTCTGCCATAAACAAACTCTACAATAGAAGAAAGAAACTGTTGCAAAAAAGAGTAAAATCCCACTATTGGAGGAACTCCCTGGTCAGCCTCAGTAAGAAGCTGAGATCCTTCATAAAATCCTCCAAAGCTAGTTATGAAAACAAAATCGCCACTGATTCTAAAGACAACCATAAAGCATTGTATAGCTATGTCAAGAATTTCAATGGCAAAACTCAGATCTGCTCTGAGTTACAGCACAATGACACTAAATATACAGAACCAACTGATATTGCCAACATCCTGGCAGATAGGTTCAGTGCTAACTTTACCCCACTTTCACCCCCTAAAGGGCCCATCTTTATACCGGAAGAATGCAAAGTTCCTGTAATCATGGCTGCACAGGTTAAAACCTCACTCTCCAAAGCCAAGAACACAACATCTATGGGACCTGACAACATCCCAGGCTGCCTTCTATACGAACTACAGAATGAACTGGCACCCCACCTAAGTACCATGTTCAATCATAGCCTCACCTCAGGCTTTGTGCCCATTGAATGGTGCACCGCGACGGTTATCCCACTCCACAAGGGGGGGGCCACAACAGACCCTGGGAACTACTGCCCCATTAACCTGACGAGCCTGGTTTGCAAGGCCATTTAACGTATCATCATGGAACTCATAAACAAAGACATTGGAGATCTCCAAACTCTGGACCCCACACAGTTCGGGTTTGTAAAAGGCAGATCATGTCTCCTAAACCTGATGGACTTCTTTGAAGCAGTCACCAAAGCCATAGATGAGGATAAGGTGGCTCACACAGCATATCTAGATCTCACCAAGGTGTTCAAAGCCATCCCCCACTCTGGAATTATAGATAAACTCACTAAACTAGGTATAAATCCCTATGTCACAAGATGGGTTGCCAACTGGTTTACTGACAGAACCCACACTGTGAAAGTAGCAGACTCCAAATTAGACTTCAGACCAGTGACAAGTGGAGTACCACAGGGTTCAGTCCTGGGTCCTCTCCTGTTTGGTATCTACCTCTCTGAAGTACAGGCTAACAGAGAAGATCTTTGGCTAACTAAATTCGCAGATGATTGCAAACTAGGAGCCATAATCGAAACTCCTAATGATGTGGACATCCTACAAAAGGGCCTCACTGAGACAGATGCCTGGTGTCAAAGCCATGGTCTCAAGCTCAATGCCAAAAGGTGCATTGTCATCCCCTTTGGTAAAAACTCTGCACCCATGAACTACCACATAGGCGGTAGTCTACTTAACACCAAAAGTGTGATAAGAGACCTTGGGACACAGGTGGACAGTAGTCTCTCCTTTGATAATCACATTGCCACAGTGGTCAGGAAATCCTTCTATGTGGCACACTTCATCACAAAAGGTTTCTCATCCAGAAAAACAGAGGTCATTGTTGCCCTCTACTCATCACTCATTAGACCTATTATAGAGTACAACGCCCTTTTGATATGTACCTCACAAGACATCTACAACTGGAAAGGCTGCAAAAATACCTCACAAAGAGGATTACTGGCCTCAAACAGATGCCTTACACAGACCGACTCAAAAAACTCCAACTTTACTCTGTCGCATATCGCCTACTCAGAGGCAATCTCTGCCCAACATACAAAGCTATGTCAAATCCAGAGCTGTTCTACATGCTCCACTTAAAGAAATCCCAGTCCCTCCTAGCTACACGCTCTGGGAACCTAAACCTTGTCACCAGAATAAACAGAACATGCTGGAGGGATAGATTCCTGTCGCAGAGATTTCCCATACTCTGGAACAGACTACCTATCTATGTCAAACTGAGCTCCTCATTAGCACTCTTCAAGAAAAATCTTGATGATTGGATGGGTAATAGGAAATTCACCCCGGGGATCATTTCTATGGTTCTGCTTGACAGGGGCAAAGGAAAATAACTTTCTTGGGTGGCGAAAGCCAGGATTCCTTTTTGGCTAGGCTTGTAAAAGATGTGAGGTAATGCTAGGCCAATAGCCTAGTACCTACCTATGAACCAAAATATTAACAAAACGAACATACCAAAGAACTGTTAAAAGACTTAAGGTTACTAGGTAGGTCTTTAACTTTAAAAACTTTATACTCTGATGGTAACAATTTTATTTTTGAATCTTTTAAGAAACCTAGCATTATACCTCTACCTCACCCTACTATACAGACGTTTATTGATATGAGTGAAACTGAGTTTAGGGACTTGTTTTAACATGGCACTAGGGCTGACTTTTCTAATACGTCTTCAGAAGACTATGTAGCCTTACAAGAACTTAAGACCACACGTGCCTTGGAAATTAGACCAGCTGACAAATGTGGTGGCATTGTGGTTTTGGATAAAGAAATATATCTGAATTAAATGAAAGTTCTTTTATATGATACCAAGACTTATAAATGTATTCCTAAGCATGTAGTACATGGGATAACTGAGAAGGTTTTTTTTATGATATTTGATTTACTGATGACTGGTTTGATTAATGAAGACCTTTTTAAGTTCTTGAATGTTGATCATCCTTTAAACCCCCACAGTTTATGGCCTCCCCAAAATTCACAAAAATTGTGTTGATGTCCTTCAAGAATGCAACTGCAGTCATAACATGTGGGTTGTCCTGCCTCAGGCAGCCCACGGTCGGCCGGATTCCAAAGTCTGGGTCCGACGTCGGCTGATGTCGCATTTCTCTCCGACGTCAGAGCGGCTGGAGTACATAAGCATCAGCCGACGCCATTTTCTTCAGTCTTTCTTGCCGCGCGGTGCCCGAAGCAGAAGCAGCTCGCAAGTGCCGGTCGGTCAGCTCCTGTATTCTACGATACCGAAGTCATCAAAAAAGCTAAGTACCCCGTTGGGGACCTTTTCTTGCCTCAGCCAATGTCAGAAATTACTGAAAAAGTTAACAATTGTCTTTTTTGTGGTAAACAAATACCTCATAAGGATTTCCACTCTTACTGCCTTCCTTGCCTGGGCCCAGACCACGACGTCTCGGCCTGTGTAGCCTGTGCTCGCTTCAACAAGCGCACTCAGGCACCGGGCGGAGTTCGCTGAAGATTTTTTCGGCGATAAATTTGCTTACACCATGCCGTCGGATCTTCCGACATCGCAAACTCCCAAAAAGCGAAAAGACCGGGACCGACATCCTCGGCCCGCGTCTACCACCGACTCCACGCCAAAACCTAGCGCGAGTGCTCCGGTTCCCTCTGAGACGGTCTCTCCACCGCTCCGAACCGAAGACACCGCATTACCGACGACTCCGATTCCAGGTATTTCTCCGACGCCAGTTATAGACTTTCCTCCGGATACCGAAACTGAGGAAATGCCCGAGACCATTGCTGTAGACAAGGTCACTCCTGCACGTGGAGCTGCCAGGCCTCCTATGGCCATGTCTATTAAGGCCTACACTAGGGCTAAGGCAGCCAGCAAAACAAAGCATATTGCTTCCAAATCCTTACCTCAGCCGACTCCGGAGACACAAATTATGTCCATGGCTGCTGATTTACCATGATCAGAGGTTCACAGGCCCATCCTGAGAGAGCATCCCAGCCTCCTCCTGATAAAAGGCCCCGGGTTGAACCCTCTGACCCTTCTCCTTCTGATGAAGACTCTGAGGGCTCTGTCCACTCTGATAGCCAGGAAGAGCTCTTCCAGACCTATGAGGACTCGGATGCAGAAGATTCCATACCTTCGGCCTCCCCTCCTGAGGATATTTCTTTTGGGGAAGTTCTGCACACTATGAGGGAACATTTCAAGTGGCAGGGTCAGGAATATTCTGATTCTAGGAAACGCCTTAGGACTTTCCTTAAGAAGCCTCAGCACAGGCCCTTAGCTATTCCCCCTGTACTTGATGTTCTGGATGATTTGTATTTTGATTCTAGTGCTACCCCTGATTCTCTTCCTCCTGCTCCAGCCAAGCCAGACAGGTATTACAGGGTCCCAGAAACTCATTCCCATTTATTCAGGGCCCATACTGCTGATTTGGAAACTATTTCACAGGGGCTTAAAGGAGTTTCAGCCTCCACCTCAAAAAATCCTTTGCCCTCCAACAGGGAAGCAAGGTCATTAGAGAGATGGGGTAAAAAGGTTTACACATCCACTACCTTATCTATGAGAGCTTTAAATTGCCTTTTTCATATGTTCCAATATCAGGATTATCTCTTAGAAGATTTACAAAAAACATTAGCTTCTCCTGATCCTTTAGACAGGAAGACTTTGCAGGAAACTGTACATAACACTCAGCAAGTAAGCAATCACTTCCTGCAGTGTGGATATGATGCACTGGAAGCTTCATGTAGGGCAGCTATGACAGGGGCAGTGATTCATAGACATGCTTGGTTAAAAGATCAACCTCTGCCAGATCATGTAAAAGCAAAACTTCTGGATGCACCTTTGGAAAAGAACAAGCTTTTGGTGCAAATGCTAAGGATGTGTTAAAGACCATCGAAGAAAAAGCAAAATCAGTTCAGACTGTGAAAGATTTCCTCCAGGTTCAACCCCCCAGATTCAGTAGGAATTGGCCTTCAAAAAACTGGTCCTTTCCTAATCCAGAAAAGTTTCAAAGGGGTAAGAACAGACGTGGCCGAGGAAGAGGCCAATACAGAGGCCCTTACAGGGGACGACAATGGCAGCCAGGAAACCAAAGAAGTGACGCAGGGTTTTCACCTGCCCAACAACCACAAACTCAATGACTTTCTTCTACTACCTACCAGGGAACAACTAGAAGCTCCCTTGGGCGGAAATTATCTCTGTTTGCAGAAAACTGGCACAGACTGACAAAGGACAAATGGATTTTGGACATTATAGACCGAGGGTACAGGTTTCATTTTCATACCTTACCAAGAAAACTAGGCATGCCAAATCTACCACAACATCAAAGGGCAGAGGCTATCAAGCAAATCACTCTGCTGACTCGAATGAAAGCAATAGAAAGAGTTCCACAACAAGAACAAGAACAGGGTTTTACTCAAGACTGTTCCTTGTTCCAAGAAAAGAATCTCAATGGAGACCAATACTGGACTTGTCCGCATTAAACACCTTTCTCACAGTACCAAAGTTCAAAATGCTGACTCTACAGCAACTCCTTCCCATGCTGGGCAAGGAGTCGTGGCTGATTACTCTGGACCTCAAGGAGGCATACCTGCATGTCCCTATCAGACACAGCTGCAGAAGATACCTCAGATTTCTTGCAGGGCCAGAGCATTATCAATTCTCAGCATTGCCATTTGGCTTATCTACTGCCCAGAGTATTTACAAAATGCCTGGCTTCAGTAATTGCTCATTGCAGGCTCCAGGGTATACAAATTTACCCGTACCTGGACGACTGCCTCATACAAGCGGACGACAAATTGATGTTGACAAAAAACCTGGATTATGTCATACGATTACTTCAAGCTCTGGGATACACAGTCAACTTCCAAAAGTCAAGACTGCAGCCATCCCAGCAAATAATCTTCTTAGGAGCCAAACTAGACACAGCCTCTCAGATGGCTTACCTGACAGAAGACAAGCAAGGGAAGTTAACTCAATACTTCAAAGGTTTAGCAAAACTCACCCAGATGACTGCAAGGAGATTCCTACAGGCCCTGGGTTACATGGCATCCTGCATTCTACTGGTTCCATTAGCAAAACTACACATGAGAAAGCTTCAATGGTACCTAAAAAGCATTTGGTCTCAACACAGCAACAACTTGGAGACAATCATACCACTCATTCCATGCCTACAAAAGGAATTCCTATGGTGGGCCTCGGTGAGCCAGGAAAACACAGGTATGTCATTCAAAAAACACAGACCATGACTTCAGACGCCTCAGACCTTGGATGGGGGGCGCACATGGAAGGCAGGTGTATACAAGGACAATGGTCTCCAAAGGGAACACATCTGCATATAAACCAAAAGGAAATGCTGGCAGTAATGCATGCTATCGAGGCTTTTCAACACCAACTCCAGCAAGGCCATCTAATGATACGGACAGACAACACCACTGTGATGTGGTACATAAACAAGCAGGGGGGCACCCACTCTTACCCCCCTTTGCAGACTGACAATGCAGCTTTGGGAGAAGTCACTGAGTCTAAACATCCAGTTACAATCCCAGTTTGTTCCAGGAAAAGACAATGTGTTGGCGGACAGCCGAAGCAGGAATTTCACAGATCCACACGAGTGGAGGTTACATCCGAAGGCTTTCAGACAACTCACTTCGACATGGGGCAAGCCAGAAGTGGACCCTATTTGCCTCTCACCTCAATCATCTTCTACCAAAATTTTGCACAAGGACATACCATCCAAAGGCTTGGAAAATAGATGCCCTTTCATTCAACTGGAACTCCCTAGCAATCTATGCATTCCCACCTCTGCCACTGATGACCTCAGTATTACTAAAGATCAAAGCAGAGAAGCCCAAGGGAATCATAATAGCTCCGGATTGGCCAAGACAACACTGGTACCCTCTACTACGGAGCATATGTCACACCAGGAGGTGGGCCCTCCCTCAGTGGCCTCTACTTTTGACTCAACACAATTTCGAAACACTGCATCCAAACCTTCAGACACTGCAGCTAACAGCCTGGGAGATCCCATAAATAACTTCAGCTTATCTCTCTCCAAGGAAGTTCAGCGGATACTAACAGAGGCTCGAAGACCATCCACCAGAAAGGTTTACTTAGCAAAGTGGAAAAGATTCAGCAATTGGAATACCAGTAAGGGACATGATGCATCATTACTGAACATCCCACTCATCTTGGAATATTTGGCAGATATGTTACAGAGCGGCCTCTCATATTCTTCAATAAAGATACATGCATCCGCTATTTCAGCTAGATACAACACTGATCCTCCTGTTTTCTCTCACCCCTTACTAAGACAATTCCTCAGGGGAATCAAGAACATTAAGCCACCAAGAAAGGCCCCGGTGCCAGCCTGGGACCTCAATTTTGTCTTAGAGAAACTGACTCTACCTCCTTTTGAGCCAGCAGCTTCAGTTGACTTGCAATTTCTCTCATGGAAAACAGCTTTCCTGTTGGCAATTACCTCAGCAAGAAGGGTTTCGGAGCTACAGGCCCTAATGGCAATACCACCCTTTATTATTTTCCACAGAGACAGGGTTTCATTAAGGACCAACCCTACTTTTATGCCAAAGGTGGTATCTAGGGTTTCTCTAAATCAAGCCATTCATCTGCCTGCTTTCTTCCCCAATCCTGAGAATAAGGGGAAAGACTTTTGCATACCTTGGACATTCATAGACAACTTCGATACTACCTGGACAGAACCAAGGCCAGTAGGAAGTCTGAACAGCTTTTGTAGCTTACGCCTGCAGTCCAAGGAAAAGCAATTTCAAAACAGACTATTTCTAAATGGATTGGACATTGCATCAGATTCTGTTATTCCTTTCATGGGAAGATTGTTCCAGCCTATGTCAGACCACATTCCACCAGAGCTACAGCCACCTCTACAGCATTTTTAAGAGGGGTGCCTACAAAGGACATTCTAGAAGCTGCTACATGGAGCTCCGTGCATACATTCTCAAAACACTACAATCTCCCTCTATATTCCAGATCCAGAGCAGGCTTTGCTTCGGCAGTCCTGCAGGGTTTGATTGCCACACCATCTCTTTCCTAGAGCATACCTCCTCCCCAGCTAAGCTATGGTATTCTACCCACATGTTATGACTGCAGTTGCATTCTTGAAGGACATAGTACAGTTTTGTACCTACCATAAATGTAGATGTCCGATAGATATGCAACTGCAGTCGGTTTTCCTCCCTCCATACCCCTCTATGCCTAGGGTCCACTCCTATCCCCTTACTCTTAGCTGGGGATATCTGTTATGGTGTATTTGTTTTATTGCTCATGTATTTGTTTGGAATCCTGTTTCTGTCTTCCAATTTGATTACAGCCTTCCTTGGAGGGCACCTGGCATCTGGGGCAAGAAACACTGAAGAAAATGGCGTCGGCTGATGCTTATGTACTCCAGCCGCTCTGACGTCGGAGAGAAATGCGACATCAGCCGACGTCGGACCCAGACTTTGGAATCCGGCCGACCGAGGGCTGCCTGAGGCAGGACAACCCACATGTTATGACTGCAGTTGCATGTCTATCGGACATCTACATTTATGGTAGGTACAAAACTGTACTTTTTACCTCTTAGGCCAATAGTATCCGGAGCTGAATGGTGCACTGAACCATTGTCTATTTATATAGAAAAGACATTACATCCTCTATTAGAATTGTGTGACAGTGTTTTGAAGGATACGAAAACTTTCCTTGAGAGGTTGTATGATAGAATTTCGACCATCAATGTTAATTATATGTTTGTTGCACTTGAC
Source organism: Protopterus annectens (assembly GCF_019279795.1). Lineage (NCBI taxonomy): Eukaryota > Metazoa > Chordata > Ceratodontiformes > Protopteridae > Protopterus > Protopterus annectens. The sequence continues at coordinate 56,760,848 of NC_056733.1, forward strand.
ATAGAGTCACTATTTACAGTCATCCCCAATGAATGGGGCATAAATAATGTAAAGGAATTCTTACATGGTAAGGAAGGCTTTTCTGATAACATAAAACTTATATGTTCCCTATTATAGATTGTGTTAGAAAATATTCTATTTGAACAGGACTTTTTCTGCAAAAGGTTGGCATGGCCATGGGCACTGCCTTTGCCAATAGCTGAGCTAACCTAGTTTTGGTGCAGTGGGAACAACATCATTTATTGTCAAACAGTAATATATTTGCAGAGCACCTTCTTTGGTATGTCCGTTTTGTTGATGATACATCACATTAACAAGTTTTGTACTTTTACCATATGTTCCATGTGTGTTGTCCATTTTCACCTTTTCCTCACAACCTACCCACCAACTCCATATCAAGGCTTCTGATGGATCGAGATGTCCTGGATTATACATTCCTTTTTTATTCAGTATTACCTTGTAATGGCTTTGACACCTTTCAGAGGAATATCTATGTTTTTCATTGCTCTGGGGATCCTGCTTTCCCTTTCTTTTCTGTGTATGTTTAGATATCTATATGTGTGTTCATATATATATATATATATATATATATATATATATATATTTAGCAAACAAGATCTGAGGTAATGCCTGAGGTGCATTCTGGGTAAAGGTGCCCAAGAGCAAAGTTTGTGACCACGGGCTTTGGTACTGGCCAAGTTGGATCCGAGGGTCAGATCCGAACCCATCCATGAAGAAAAGGTGAAAATGGACAACACACATGGAACCTTATGGTAAGTACATAACTTGTTTTTTCCTTATACTACAGTTTGCATCGATCACCTGTCATTTACAATTTGCGCCTGTAGTCCTGTGTCCTAACTGAAAATATGCATACATTTGTCTTGCGGTACATTCAGTCAGTGGAGGCAAATACAGTTTAAGTGGCTTTCGACTGAGGTGGTAAAATCAGACTGAGGTTAGTTTTGTAGATTGTCTGCCACTCAGTGTTTCTTTGAGTACTATTAATCTGACATCACTAGGAATGTAGAAGTGGCCCCTTATCCATAAAACTGACAGTTGCAGGTTGCATCTGTTAGGCATCTATAGGCTTTGGTTTGAAAAATCTGAAGAAAGCACTCACAGGCTAGAGAGTAACCAGACTGCAGCAGAGATGTTGTGGCAGTGATGCATTGTAACCAGAGAGTGCAGGGATAAAATGAAGCAGTGACAGTGATAAATTCTAACACCAGAGAGTACAGGGATAGGATGAAGTATTGACAACAATACATTGGGGTGGAATGTTGACAACTAAGATACCTTCATTAGGCTGAAGAGTCACAGATGAGGTAGCCGGAGCTGGCCTAGGAGTTAAGAGTGTAGACTATCTCTTACAGGAGCTCACTGGATGAGCAGTTCCAGAAATGTTAAAGGGAAGCAGCTACATATACTAATTCCTTAGGCTGTTTCATTGTGGACATAGTCCATTAGAAAGTACAGAGTCTGAAATGAAACAACTTTGAGGTCAGTAATTAAAAATAAATGGAGTTCTGTCCTTGTGTTTATTAATTTTAGAAATTGACTGGATTTCTAGTGGTTGCAGTTTAATCACACTAATAGCTCCCATTTTATCTGTTTATATTTTATGTTCAGGTTATTAAGCGGAGCAGTACATGCTGTACTCTTTGTTTAGTAATGGCTGGCAGGAGCCTGGGTCATTTTTAAGATATTAGTAATCTGTTTTTCCATTACCTAGCCATTGCCTCCACTTGCCTATGACATCTAATTTGATTTAGAATGACCAAGGTAAGAGTCAAAATTAAGTAATAAATGCCTGTACAGATGTTCTTCATGTTTCAGCGTTGCAGTCATTACATTTGGGGTAATCTGCTGGCAGGTTGCCCTCAGTCGGCCTGATTAACAAAGTCTTGGGTCCTGCGTCGGTTGCTGTCTCTTCTTCCATGACGTCAGGTCATCAGGGGTATAAAACATGCATCCAACGCCATTACATCAGTCTTTCTTGCCGTGCGGTGCCCGAAGCAGAAGCAGTTCGCAAGTGCCGGTCGGCCGACTCCTGAAATTTTCGTTTTCGAATTTCAAAACCGAAGTCTTCAACTAAAACCTAAGTACCCCATTGGGGAAACTTTTTCTTGCTCCTTACCGATGTCAGTAAAAGTTAATTATTGCATTACTTGTGGAAAGCAAATACATCACAAAGATATTCATTCGTACTGTATTCCTTGCCTAGGCCCTGACCACGACGTACCTTGCTGTCGGTTTTGTGCTTTATTTAATCAGCGCACTATCCGTCGTTGGTACATTTTTGCCTCTAAGTATTTTGGTTCTCGGTTTAATTATCCATAAATGTCGGTTAGCCATTCGACTACTGGGATTCCGAAAAAACGCAAAGATAAAGACAGACACAGGCTGCCGAGGTCCAAAACTGCCAACGACGCTTCTCCTAAGCCAGCCACCAGTTCGCCAGTACTCAGTGAGGTGTTGTCGCAGCCCCTGATACCCACTAATTCTGATTTGCAGGCCTTTACTGAGACCCATTCAGAGTCCGGTATGCCGCGAGATGCTTCACCTATGGAACCCACAGATGTCTCTGCCTTAGATGGGTCCGAAGCCGCTGTGCAGGCACCGGCTTCTGAGGGTGTATTCAGGCCTACAGACTTGCATATTAAACCGACTCCACCTTCATTAATAAGGTCTAAATCTCGATCTATGTCTAAAAAAAACCGACGCCCCCTGTGCCTAAAAAACAAATTATCAAAATGGCTTAAGATCTAATTACTCTAAACAGGGGTAGTCAACCCCCCCCCCCCCCAAGAGGCCTAGGGCTGAACTTGATTATGAATCTTCTGATCAAGTTTCTGTTTCTTCTGACTCTTCTAATGACCTGGATTTGTCCATACCTACTTCTGAGGATTCTGATGCAGAGGATTCCATTCCCTCTGCTTCCCCTCCTGAGGATTTTTCTTTTGGGGAAACTTTACATACCTTAAGGTAGCATTTCCACTGGGAAAGTCAGGAATTTTCTGATTCAGAAAAAAGGCTTAGGGATTTCCTTCTACCTCAGCATAGGCCTTTGGCTGTACCTCCTTTACTAGACATTGTTGATGTGTTTTCGGAATCCAGTATGGCCCCTGATTCCCTGCCTCCGGCTCGTAGTAAACCTGACAGATACCATTTCTCAGGGGCCCAAGGGCATTAAGACCTCTACTGCTAAAAATCCTACCCCTTCTGATAGAGACTCCAAGGCGCTGGATAGATGGGTTAAGAAGGTTTATACTTCTGCAACCTTGGCAATCAGGGCTTTAAACTGCCAATTTCATATGTTAAAATGTCAACAGCATATTATTGGACTGCTTAAGCAGAAAATGATGTTGATTCCAGACTGTGTGGAAAATAAAGATTTACAGGATTTATTGCATTCTGCTGAACAAGTTGGAAAACATGCTTTGCAATGTGGCTTTGATTCTTTAGAGGCCTCCTGCAGGGCTGATGTTACTGGGTCTGTGCTTAGAAGGCATGCTTGGCTTAAGGAGCAATCTTTGCCTGATCATGTTAAAGCGAAATTGTTGGATGCTCCTTTAAATCAGGACCGTCTGTTTGGCAATAAGGCTGAAGAAGTTCTAAAAAAGATAGAAGATAACGCTAAATCTATGCAAACTGTTAAAAGTTTTCTTACAAGTGCAACCTCCAAGATTTAGTAGGCACTGGCCTACTAAGAATTGGTCTTTTCCAGATTCTTCCAGATCCTTTCAAGCTAAACCCAGACACACCAAAAGCACAAGGTTTCAGTCCCAGGGGACTCTCAGAACTAAGCAATGGGGGCCTCCACTTCCAAATCTGGAAATAACAAGACACCCCCCTATGGTAAACAGTCTCAATGACTTCATTTTAAAATTACCTAGCACTTACCTTTTAGCCGCCCCTTTGGGGGGAAAGATTGCTGTTCATGCAAAGAACTGGGAACTCATAACCCAGGACAAATGGGTTTTAATATAGTGCCCCAGGGATACAGATTTTATTTCCACTTGTTGCCATCACCAAGTGGGTGGCCAGACCTGCCTCAAAATCAGTGGGCAAAGGCTCCAAAACAAGTACTATCCCTCTTAAACATGGGGGCCATTCAACTAGTACCAGAAGAGGAAAAGGGACAAGGTTTTCTATTCCAGGCTTTTCCCGGTACCCAGAAAAGACAAATCATGTCGTCCAATTCTGGACCTGTCTACTCTAAACACCTTTCTGGACATTCCAAAATTCAAGATGCTGACTCTTCACCAGCTACTTCATATGCTAGGCAAAGATGCTTGATTGGCAACTCTAGATTTAAAAGATGCATAATCTTGCAGAAGATACCTACACTTCAAAGCAGGCTACTTGCATTATCAGTTCTCTGCACTGCCCTTTGGCTTGTCTACTGCGCCCAGGGTATTCACAAAGTGCCTGGCTCCCGTTTTTGCATTTTGCAGGCAAAGAAATATTCATATATATCCATACCTGGACGATTGTCTAATTCAGGCAGAAAACCAGGCCATACTTCTAAATCATTTGGCATTTGTAAAAAGGGTTCTAACTTGTCTTGGGTTCACCATAAACGAAAAGAAATCACAACTGGTACCCTCTCAACAGATTACATTCCTGGGTGCAAGCTTGAATACAACTGCCCAGATGGCTTTCCTCACGCCAGAGAAGTAAATTCATTTGGTAATCTACTTCAAACAAGTAGCTACAAAAGCCCTGCTATCTGAAGGACAAATACTGCAAGCCTTGGGGTTCATGGCCTCCTGCATTCCTTCTAATTCCATATGCAAGACTGCATATGAGGAAACTACAGTGGTACTTAAAAAGTCTATGGAGTCAACATTGTCACAGCCTGGAAACAATGATTCCTATCATACCTTGCCTACACCTGGAGTTCCTATGGTGGGCAGAAGCCTGCCACCAAAACAAGGGATTACCATTCACACTACCCCCTGCCGCCCAAACCCTAACTAAAGATGCATCAGACTATGCATGGGGGGCTCACCTGGCAGGAAAGTGCATTCAGGGCAAATGGAACCCAAATCAAATGCACCTACATATCAATCAAAAAGAAATGTTAGCTGTACAGAATGCTCTGACAGCCTTCAAGGACTACATTCTTCCAGGACAATGAATGGTAAAGACAGACAACACCACGGTTATGTGGTGCATAAACAAGTAGGGGGGTACACATTCTTACCCACTCTGCAGACTAGCCATGGCATTGTGGAATGCAGCCTTGCACTACCAAGTCCACCTACAAGCTCAATTCCTGTCAGGAAAATTGAATACACTGGCAGATGGAATAAGCAGAAATCTCATGGACCCACATGAGTGGAAACTGGAACCACAGATTTTCAACATGTTGACAAGCAGATGGGGAGCCCAGACATAGATCTATTTGCCTCCCCCCAGAACTACCAGTTGGCCAAGTTTTGCACAAGGACTTCCCATAAAAAAGCCTGGAAAGTGGATGCTCTGTCCTTCAGCTGGAAAAACCTATCAGTCTATGCCTTTCCCCCTCTGCCTCTGCTCTCCAGAGTTCTGCTGAAAGTCAAACAGGACAAACCAAGAATGATTTTCGCAGTGTGTCGCAAATATCTCCCTGGCACCTGCCTCTGACCCTTTCCTTGCTGTCTCAGCAGGAGAACCAAATTCTGCACCCACAGCTTCCAACGTGCAGCCTGGTTAATCTTTTAAATTCACCCTTATCATCCCTCAGCAAACCTGTGATGGTTGTTATCTTGGAGGCGAGAAGACCTAGTACTAGAAAATCTTATTGTGACAAATGGAAAAGATTTTGTGCCTGGAACCAATCTTTAGCCATAAGCACAGCAGCGCCCATTTTACCTCAGATTTTGCAATACTTAACTGAGATGCTTCACAAGGGCCTGTCTTCTTCCTCTCACGCTTCAGCTATTTCAGCTCACTATAACACAGAGCCACCCCTCTTCTCATCCCCTGCTCAAGCAGTATCTCAGAGGGGCAAAGAACTTGAGACCACCCAGGAGAGCTCCTACCCCTGCCTGGGACCTTAACTTTGTTTTGGAGAAGCTCATTCTACCTCCTTTTGAGCCAGCTGCTACTGCAGACTTAAAATTTCTTTCTTGGAAAACAGCCTTCCTTTTAGCAATCACTTCAGCTAGAAGGATATCTGACTTACAGGCTCTTATGGCAGTGGAGCCTTTCATCATCTTTCATGTGGACAGGGTATCTCTGAGGACCAATCAATCCTTCATGCCTGAGGTGGTTTCCAATGTGGCTCTTAATCAGTCCATTCACTTGCCAACCTTATTTCCCAATCCACAGAACAAAGGGGAATGGATTCTGCATTCCTTGGATGTGCACAGACAACTTAGATTCTACTTGGACAGGACTAAATCTCGAAGAAAATCTGAACAATTGCTGGTAGCATTTGCTGCAGGAGCAGAGGGGAGGACTATTTCAAAACAAACCATTTCTAAATGGATAAGCCATTGCATTCATTTCTGCTATAAGCACCATGGAAAACCTATCCCCCAGGGCATCAGATCTCACTCTACCAGGGCGGAATCTACTTCTGCAGCCTTTCTTAGAGGTGTTCCTACCAAGGATATTCTAGAAGCTGCTACCTGGAGTTCTGTGCATACTTTCACCAAGCATTATTTACCAATTTTCTCTAAATCCAGAGCTGGCTTTGCCACTGCTGTCTTGCAGGGCCTTATAGCCGGCCCTAATGCTGTGTAAATTCCTCCTCCCAGCCATAGCTTTGGGAATCTACCCAAATGTAATGACTGCAACAGTGAAACACGAAGAACATAGTACAGTTGTGTACACTTAGCATAAATGTAGATGTTCGAGTGTATTCACTGTTGCAGTCCTGGTTACCCTCCCTCCAGCCCCCTACTTTTCTCTAGCTATCCCGCTACTTTCTTTTACTGTGCTTAAAAGCCTTTTTGGTGTATTTACTTTTGGTTGGAGGTATATTTTTGTGTTTTTTAATTTTATTTGCTCCCCATTAGGGGGGGCACCTGACATCTGGGGCAAGAAAAACTGATGTAATGGCGTCGGATGCATGTTTTATACCCCTGACGACCTGACGTCATGGAAGAGTTGAGAGCAACCGATGCAGGACCCAAGACCTTGTTAATCAGGCCAGCTGAGGGCAACCGGCCAGCAGATTACCTTAAATGTAATGACTGCAACAGTGAATACACTCGAACATCTACGTTTATGGTAAGTGTACACAACTGTACTTTCTGAGTCTTGATGGTACAGCAAGCGTGCTTTAAAGGTAACATGATTCTCAGATGAATTGTAGGACAAGTTTGTATACTTTCTGATTTATTCATAAATTTTTCTGATATTTAGATGTTATGTTTGCTGCAGCATTTGAGTATGCTAAGTGTCTTACTAGTCTTATCCCTGTGATGCATGTCAGGCATTTTGTAAAATGTCCAGATTTTTTTTTTTTTGGAAAGCAGAAAACGTAAAATAAGGTTGTTACAATGCAAGATACATAACATGCTGTAGTTGTATCAAACAACTGCTGGAGGGGATGCAGGTAATTGAGAGAACGTAAGCTTGAGGTTATTAAGCTCTTATTCCATTGACTTCAGGAGTCGAAGATGTGGCTTTATCTGCACACAGAATGCTGATGAAACCCTGTCTTGAATGCTTCATGGAGTTATTGAGACTGTCCCTCTAGAAAGGCATTAGGATTTGCAAGTACGAGTTTAGAAGTGATTCAGAAATTGTTAGAAGAATGGTGTTAGTAGTATAAGGACAGATTGTACCACCTCATATTGTTCAAGCTGGAAGACAGAAGGATGCATCATGATGCAAATTGCTAAGAGAAGACGACTTGCTGACAAGGTCTGCACAAAGAGAAAACTGCAAAAGGGCATTTCTATGGCCGGCTTTAGAATAAAACAGAACAATGGCCTACTATTGTGTGACACAGCATGATAGGGGGACTTGAATTGGTTTTGGAGACATCCAGCTATTTGGGGCAACACAACTGCAAAAGGGATAGCAGTAGTACTGGTAAACTTGATAGGCCATACCATCTTCCCACACTGTCTAAACAATGTATGGATCTGATGTCCTTTTCATTCTTCCTCACAAATGGGTCTTGGATCTGATCCTCTGATCTGACTTGCCACATGTACAAGATTTCCGATCCAATTCTCGAGGTCCTCCAGCCCAACTCCATGTCTCATTTGCCGCCATTGTGGTAAGATGGAGATTTCCAATCTCGAGCGAGTAAGGAATTTTTTTACATAGTTTCTCAAGATTTTTGCCTAAAACATCTTTTATGCTGTTAAGTCTAGTATATACTCTTTTCCTCCCACTGTAGCTCTTGCTGGCATCAGGGTTTTTCTCTCTTCCATATTTTCTGACTGTTGGTACCATTGTTGGTATTTCTTCCCTTTTCCTGATTTAGGCCTTTCTTTTCCAGCCTTTCAAAAAACTGTGCTATTTCTTGTTAAACTTTTTTTCTATCCAACAAATTATGCTACTTGCATTTTGGCCTTTGTTAACTCATTTGTTTCCTTGGATTACACTGTTTTTGATAAGTAATGTGTCCGACAAGCCTACTGGTTTCAAAAAGTGCACTTCTTGTGGCATAAGATTCCCAACTCTGATGCCCACAAGAAGTGCATCTTCTTCCTCAACTATATTCTGCCTGTTCCATTTGCACCACTTTTAATCCTAGGGCTTTATTGGACAGGCGCAATAAGTTAATTTTGAAAGGTTTACTACTGACCTCCTCTGGGGATAAAACCTTCTCTAAAGCAACATCATATTCCAAGAAACAGGCTTTTCATAAGTCCCCTAGGGCTTCTTCAGAGCCATTGGAGAAAATGAGGAAGGTCTCTGATCCAATTTTCTCATTTCCAAAGCACTTTGGGGCACCTTTGGATCCCCAGTCTCAATCGGATCAGCTAGGCTGTGCTCCTTTAGTGGTTTCCCTATTATTCTGTCACATCCATCTCTTCCCCCTGGACAGTTTGAATCTGATTCTCCCTGTGAGGCTTGGACACAGGGATGGCCCCTGACCTTCCTCCTTTGGTGGCTTCAGCTCCAAAGAAGGAGGGAGAGGTTTCCCCTGGTCTGTCAGCTTTCAAGGTGGTAGAAAGAGCTTTCTCTCTACACGCAGAGACGTTCTCTCTTATCTGAGATCCTAACTATCGCCCCTCATTGAGTTTAGAGCTCTGAGCCCATCAGATGTGCTCCTCAGGGTCTGCCAGTTCCGGGAAGCCTCCAAACAGGCTCCCGAGAGGAATTTCCCCCATCTTCTGATACTTCTCTCATACACCCCAAAGAAGAGGTCCCTCAGAAGAGGACTGTTAAGAGCAGACGCACACTCACCCATGGAGTGTCTCTCAGAAGACACTGATTTTGATGAGGGAGAAGGATCCCCCAGATCATCACCCAAGGACGTCTCCTTTGGAGACATCCTTGAAATCCTCAAACAGAGGGATGGCTGGTCTTCCCAATCTCCTTCTTATGAGGAATCAGTGTTTCTGGAAGCTTTTGGTGCTGAACCTTCTACGTCTTGGGTGAACCCCCCCCCCCCCCGAGGTTGAACTTATTGAACTGGTTTCCCATCAGATTTGGAAGGAACAAGATACTGTCAAGCCTATCCCCAAGCATCCAGACAAGATTTTAGTTCCCGCTACTGATGGACCCCACTGGAGCAAGGGATTCCTGGTTGATGCTATAGTTGTGGCAGCAGCCACTGAGGAGCTAGCTGAACAAAGCTCATTTCTGCCCATCCACCAAACAGGGAGTCCAGAACAATGGACAGATTTGGAAAGCATGTGTACACCTCAGTTACTTTCACGTGGAGGTTGTTAAACTACCTCGCACACTTTACTCATCTGCAGAGAGATTTGACAAAGGAACTGTCAAATACTCTGAGCTCATGTCTGAGGAGGATCTCAAGAAGGTTTCTCCACAACTGGCCTCTCTTCTATACATTTCTAATGCATCGATGAGGCTGATATCCCACACAGCAGAGGGAGCCTCTTGAGCTGCCGGTTCAGGCCTAACCATTAGGTGGCATGCCTGGATGAGGCTATGCGACTTTGTGGAACCCTTCAAGGCATCTTTTATCAATGCCACCTTTGGCTCTTCTTTATTTGGACAATCGGTTAAAAACACTCTCACCAGCAGCAAACAGGAAGGCAAGACTCTGTCTGCCATAGGAATCAAATTTTCTACCTCTCGACATACTTTCACTAGAAACCAACGAGGTGGTAAGAAGTTGTGGTTCTGAAAATCTCAGGGACACTTCCAGGATTTGAGGGGGGATGCTTCCTCTAGAGGCAGAGTGGGAGGTTTCAATGGACAATGTCGCCTTAGAGGCAGGCAGGGACAGCAGAATCAGGGTTTCAGAGGTTCCTTCTCTGACTAGCCCTATCAGCACTTCTGAAGCATTGCTTGACTGTTCCCCTCTGGATGCAGTTGGGGGTCATTTTTCCTTGCACCTAGATGCCTGGACCAGTATCACACAAAATTCATGGGTGCTAAGAATCATATCCAGAGGTTACTGCATATCATTTTCCCTTCCTCCTCCTGTCTAAAGAAAGAAAGAAACTTCCCGACGTTCCACTCAGGCGGAGGTAAGGTACAGCTCAGGAGATTCAAAAGCTGCTGCAAAAAAGAGTCAACCAGGACATCCCACCTGAACAGATAGGATTCGGAAATTACTCCCACTCCGTTTTAGTGCTAAAGAAAACAGGGGACCTAAGACTCATTTTGGATCTAAGCAACTTGAAACAATATGTAAAGAAGACGAAGTTTCAAATGGTTATGGTTCAGTCCATCCTGCCTCTGCTGCACAAGGAAGATTGGATGTGCTCTATAGATCTCCATGATGTGTACTATCACATCAAAATAGACAGGTGATCCAGAAGATATCTGCACTTTTGGCTGGAAACCAATCATTACTAATTCAGTCTGCCCTTTGGTCTCACCACAGCCCCCAGGGGTGTTTACCAAATGCATGGCAGTAGTTGTAGCTCACTTGATACTCAAAGGATACCAGGTGTTCCATATCTCTGATTAGCTGTTCGAACCCTGTCCAAGCATCAACTTCTACAAGCCTAGGATTACTTGCTCCAAATTTTCAACACCTTGGGCATCTCTATAAACCATTCCAAATTGAACCTGGCCCCCATACAAACACTGGAATTTATAGGGACCATCTTGAATACTACATCTCAGGTGGCATCCTTACCTCTTCATCGCATCACATCCTTGAGAAGTCAGGTACAGGCCATACTATCTCACCCATCCCCTCCAGCAAGGCTATTACTACAAACTCTTGGGTCCATGTCAGCTGCCATCCTTCTAGTAAGATTCTTTATGTGAATCCTTCAGTGGACCTTGGCTGTACAGTGGTCCGTACTTTACCAGTCCGTATAGTTTCCCAAAAGGCTCACCCCGATCTGCAAACATCATGTTCGCTGGTGGATCCAGTCCAGCGACCTGTGGCTGGGCAGACTGTTCAGCCTCCCTCCCCCACTCACCATGGTGATCAGGGACTCTTCCCAGCTGAGGTGGTTGGGTGGCATTTCTCGGGAAAGATGGTTCAAGGCATGTGGTCCCCTCTGGAGACCAAGTTACATATCAGTGTGCTAGTGATGAGAGCAGTACTTTTGGTGTTGCAAGCCTTCCAAGATATTCTGTCTCTGGGGTCAATTGCAATTGATACGGTCAACATTTTGGCAGTGGGCGATCACTTTAGAGTGCTTTCTCATTGCAGTGCAAATACTGGGATGAACCAGTGCACTAGCAGAGAGACTCAGCAGATCCATTCTGATTCCCCACAAGTGGACTCTCAGTCCGTAAGTAGCGAGCATGATCTTCTGCTACTGAGGCCAGTCTTGCTGTGACCTATTTGCCTCACCACTCAACAAGTGCAGCAAGTACTTCACTCTGATCCCCCTTCCGCGGGAGTCAGTGAGAGATGCTGTGATTCATGATGGGCACACGAGACTCCTCTATGCTTACTGTCCTCTTCCTCTGATTTCCTAGCTCGTAAAGAAAGCAAGCAGGCTGAAGAGCTCAGTCATCCTCATTGCCCCCTTCTGTCCTCGATAGTTGTGGTTTCCCTTCCTCTGGTCTCACTTGAAATATCCCCCATGGATACTGGAGCCCACTCAGGATCTCCTGTCTCATTATTTGGAAATTCAACACCCCATTCTCCATGCCCTCAAGCTAACTGCATGGCTTCTCCACTTGCACTAATAAGTTAAACAGTCCAGGCTTCCTTCCTTGGTTCATGACATTATCTTGGCCTCCCAGAAGGCTTCTATGAAGAAAATCTACAGAAACAATTAGAAAAGATTCTCTATGTGGGCTTCCAATCAGAATATTGACCCCTTTCCAGCACCTACTTCGGCCAGTCTTCTCTTTCTGTGTATTCTTTTTAATGAAGGAACTAATTTCTCAACTGTTAAGCTTCAGTTGGCAGCGATTTTTAATTTCCTTTCTGGATACAAAACTTTTTCTCTGGCTTTGTCCAGAGCCCTCATGAAGGGCATTTTTCTCCTCAGACCCCCAGTAAAGTACCATTCTCCTTCTTGAGACCTCACTGTGGTCCTTCAGGGTTTAATTAAGAAACCTTTTGAACCAGCAGACAAATGAGATATGAACTTTCTTTCTTGGAAAACGATCTTAGTGGCCATCACTGCAGCAAAAAGAATTTCTGAGCTTCAGGCCCTTTCAGTTAAGCTTCCTTACGTCATTTTTCATAAGGACAAGGTGTCTCTTCGGACCAACCCTTCCTTTCTTCCTAAAATGGTGACATAAAGTAAAATTAACCAGCCCATACAATTACCAGTTTTTCCAAATTTTATAAATAAGGGTGAATGCATGCTTCATCTCCTTGATGTGCACAGACAGTTGTATTTTTATCTTCACAGGATGAAACAATTTAGGACATCCAATCAGTTTGTATCTTTTTCCCCTAACTGCTTGGTTAAGGCAGTGTCTAAAATTACACTAGCAAAATGGATTACTGATTGCATTTCATTGGTTTATTCTCAAAAAGGATTAGAATTGCCATGACCCCCTGGAGCTGACTCCACTCAGTCTATGACTGCTTCATCTGCTTTTTCGTCAGGGACTTCCATTGATATTTGTGCTGCAACTACTTTGTCAGAGGCCCATTCTTAATTAGACATTGTCTCCAGAAGCAGAGCTTCCTTTGGTTTGTCAGTGCTCCAACATGTCCTTCCGTAAGGGCCTTTAGGCAGCTATGCAGCTGGGGATTCTGACACATTTGAGGAAGATTGAAAAGGGCAACATCAGATATAGAAGTTATGTACTTACATAACTTGGCATCTGTGTTGTCCATTTTCATTCTTTCTCACCTTCCCGCCCATCCATCCCCTGACCTTATCAGTCCTATAAGTATCTGTCAGACTGCATTGGAACATTCTAGTTTCTGGTTTGAGCCTCAACCTTTTTTCTTATCTATTTTTATCTCTGTAGTAAAGTGGGAGGTTAGGTAGAAAACTCCATTTGAGGAGTTGGGGTTAGACTAGAGCATTATGGGTAGAGGGAGGAACTTGAGAATTTGATCCAAAGTCTTGTATATGCGGCTGAGTCAGATCCAAGACCCATTTGTGAGGAAGAATGAAAATGGACAATACGGATGACAAGTTATGATAAGTACATAACTTCTAACTTGAGTGGTCATGATACTGCCAGAAAACCTTGTCCAAGATATTGGCGGCATTGGAAACGCAGGAGTTTGCGTCCATTTGTAGCCTAGCTTGGGGCTGACATTGTATGTTTAAGGCCTTATCATGCACTAATGGTTATGTTGTATGCATGTTGTGTATCTGCTAGCTACCTCCTTTAAACGTGGTTTGTAGTTTAGCATTATATAAGCTGCTATTGACAGTAAGCTAGGGTCTTTCACATGCTGCACATTCATGTATTGTTGCCTGATATACAAGTCTGTGTTGTTGTAAGAAGTTACATTGGCATTGTCTTCCTGTGTACTGTTAACGTTAGTTGTAGGCATGCCAACCAGTGTGAATCAGCACATTTAAATGATAAATGCTGTGATAGAATGTGTTGGGTGATTTTTTAGCATCAGGCCAGCACCTTGGGTTTGCATTCAGAGCTTTGAAGTGTAGTTGGTGTTTTGTATTCTTTTTGTAAGGCCCTTGTGTTATTTTTCTTTTTCCATCCAGCAAGAGTTTGTAATTGGTGCCATGAATGATGTCAGTGACCCATGTTTAAAAGTAGACACGATAGTGTTGAGCACCATAAGAGCCTCTGCGAATCATTTCTGTCTTCCTAATATTGATAGGAAGGAGTCTGGTGTGAAAGCTTACCAGAGACTGCTGTCAGAAATGGACATATTAACTGTAATGGACCTTAAACCTGTAAAGTAGTTTAATATATTATTTGAAGAAATTTAATGAACAGTGTATTGCAGCAGCTGTTGCAAATAAATAAACAGAACAGCATTGTGGTGCTGTGATGAACATTGCTGCCTTACATCATTTTTTTCATTCATGTGTTCACTATGTAGTGGCTTCTTTGTAGAGTTTACGGGTTCTTACCATGGTCTCCAACTTCTTTACAAACTGCGAAGACATGCTGGTGGCTGGATTGCCCCTAGATGTGCACCTGACTAAAATACATAAGTGACTCTGCCCTCCCACCAGTGGACTGACGTCTAATCCAGAGCTGGTTAATGCTTTGTACAGTACCTATTGTTGCTGAAATAAGCTCCATGCTATTCATTACCTTTTATTGGATAAAATTCTAAAGAAATTTGGTGAACAGAGAAAAAGATTCTGCCCTTTAAATTGCATGATTGTTTTGTCAAGAGCTGTGGAGATTTTTTTATTTTGAAAATCAAAATGGCAACTTAAGTTCTTTGGTATCATTTGAGAAATGCATTTAATGTAATTCCTTAAGTTTTTATTATAAAATAACTTTCAGGTATTTAATGGGTTAAAATAACAGAAATTCCATGTAATCTGATGCCTTATACTGAGTGAAAGAATCCATTTTGCAGAGGGCCTACCCAATTTCACTGTCACAGTCAGTTTGTTTTATTTGTACCTACTTTCATACTTTGTCTCTTTGTATGAATGTTTCATATCCCTTCAGTGATCACCAGTGTACCTCATAACAGTAATTTCCAAGTTGACTGCACATTGAACAGCATGTTGATTATGGCACTCCCAGTATGGAAAATAAGACATTTTAAACAAGCTAGTGGAAGTTGTTGATTTTGGTAATGCTCATTTAATGACTAGTAATTGCACTGCCTGGATGTCAGCAAATAAATAATTTGGGGGAAAGTAAGAGAAGATCAACTAGAAAAGGAACAGAAAATGTTTTCTATGAGAAGACACCAGCAGCTGTTCATAAAAATGCAGTTCAGATTTCAGCTTTGGTACAGACGATGGTTTCCAGAAATTCTGAAGGAAAATTTATGCAAGACACTGGAGGAATATAAAGTGAAATGACAAAAGAGTGGGAAATAGTAGTAGCTTTATGTAGCTATTTAGACGAGCAGATAAACTGAAGAAATTGGAGAAATGATGGAAAGACTGGCTGAACATAAATAAGGCTTTTCAAGAAGTGATTTAAATAATAGTAAAATAGAAAAGCAAGAGTATACAGAGAAAACCTGAGATTTTTCCCCTGTACGGAAGAAACTGGAAGAAAGAGACTGCATTACTTTTATCTAAGTACACACACAACTGGACTGGTGCTCCACAGCAGGATTTATTCATTCAGAGGGCACAGCCTTGTATATGCTCCAAGTCTGGCCATGAGAAAGCAACAATAGTGACCTTTTATTAAATATATTCCAGAAGAAAGAGCTAATCCTGACAAAACTGTGGCAGAATGGAAAGGTATTGAAAACCTGGGTACACCAGAGTATTTGTAGAAAATAATTAACTATACACCAGGCAGAAGTGGTGATTTTATCCTGACAAGAGATCGAAGTTGCTATATTCAGCTGTCATCGGGATATTTTTTTTCTGAAGAATCAAAAACTTATTTTTTTAATCCAGAACAGTCTAAAGAGGAAGTAAAGTGTGGCCAGCAAACTGAAGGAAGTTATGCTTTACAGTCTTCTGACAGTAACAAAGCCTGTAGAAAGACTTTGCCAGTGAAATCGTTTCCATTGTTCCAAAGTAAAATATTCAAGTTAGAGAAAAAATCCCAGGAACAGATTAAAGAAATTGTGAGTACCTTGTACTTAATCGAGACCGGTGGTGGAAGGTTAAGATGATTATGAAGAAGACCAGCAACCATGGGAAACCTTTAAAACACTAATCCCATTAGATTTAGTTCAGACACTTGAACTGCCGTTCTGCAAGGGGTGGTTATATGTTGGTGTTAAAGTTATATGTTTGTGAAGTATGCAGTCAGATGCATTTTAAATTTGAGATGGGGAGTTTTATCTGTGATGGCTGTATATGAAAGTGATGTTAAAGTAAGAAAATATTTTTCCTAATTGTAATGTATCAAGGCTTTACATTGTAACAAGTAACAAGATGAGAATATCTGCAAAGAAGCAAGCTGAAGTTAATATATTTGATCTTTGGTTGCCGCAGGGATATAAAACTATATTGATCATATTATGTATAAAATGAAAAGATAATTTCTCTGATCTGATGATGTCAATTTTCATGATATCCTGAACTAATCGGCTCAGATCCAATCCCTTAGATCCATTTCAGCCATTGCAAAAGCTCATGCTAACCTTGAACTCTCAAGCTTCTCCCTTACTACCCATAATGCACCACCCCAAGTACATCCTATCTTATTTGCTGGTTTGAGCGAAATACTTGGTGACCAGTACTCACACTAAGTGTTTTTTGATATCAAAATTAATATTTCTTATACTAAATTTCTTAAAATCTTAAGTCTGTTTTCTCTCCCTTGCCTATCACTTCTCTTGTATGTTGTGTAGTTTTGAATACTGTAGTTAATATTCTCTCTCTTTCTTTCTACACTTTGTGAAGTCTTTATAGTACCATTGCTGGTATTTTCTTTATTTTTTTTCTATAGCTGTGTCTGATATTTCACTGTTAACAAAATGTTTTTTTTTTTTTTTATCGCTTCTTGACTTTTTGGCCAAGTTCTAGTGTAGCATCTATCTTACTAGTTTAATATTGGTATTATGGCTGAGAAGGGTCCCAAGTCTCCACCTGGAGTTTCCACTCACTCTTCCAGGAGTTTTACGGAAGAAGATGTGGAGAAATTGGTGAGAATAATTTAGAGCCTGACATGTCTCCCTTCGACTCCTACCCCTTTGGGTCAGGAAGTCCGATGTTCTAGTACCTCCCTTTACCAGTTCCTCCTCTGACTCCTTCCATGGACAGAAAAGTCCTTGGATCTGAGCTGTCTAGCTCCATCTGCCTCGGATCCAAAGATATCCTTATCCTCTGATCCAAGCCTTGCTCTGTGCACTCTGGTTCAGTTAGATTCAGAGAGCTCTTGGAGCAGAGGCTACCCTGTTGGTTCTGAGGTGTTAGATTCAACTCCACAGTTTTCGGGGCAGTCTCAGGGCCTCAGCACAGGTTAGTTTGGCTCCGACTTCTGCCTCAGGGAGGTTGTCCTTGAGCAGGGACGGGCAAGCCTTTTCAGATCTGGGGTCCTATCCCTCTCTGGGGAGTTCTGCCTTTGAAGTTATGGAGAGAGCGTTGTCTACCTTGGCAGCACAAGACAGTTCCTATCACCTTGGATCCTCAGTCTGCAGCCTTGCCATCTCTGCACTTGAGTATCACCTCTCTTTTCCACATGGACAGCTGGTACCAAAACCCCAGGCTTCCAAACAGAATGTCCCGACTTCTTCTGATACCTTCCCGGAGCATTCCATCGAGGAGGTCCTTCAGAAATGCCGGAGGAAGCATTTGGATTCCCTGGAGGAATCTGTCACGGAAGATACAGACTGATGAGGTGAAGGGTCCCTATGGTCATCTCCTGATGATGTCTCACTTGGAGATATCCTTTTAAATCCTGAAGCAGAGAAGTGGCTGGAAGCCCAGCCACCCTTTGTCCGAGGAGTCTGTATTCCTGGAGGAATTCTGTACTGGCCTGTCTACCTCTTGGGTGTCTCTCCCTGCTGACAAGCTCATTGAGTTGATCTTTTGTTGGGCATGGAGGGATCCCATCACTGTTGAACCAATACCTCAGAGACCTGACAAAAGTATGACAGCACTAGAGGATAAGCAGTTTTGGGCAATAGGGGTGCCTGTTGATGCCATGGTTGTGGCGGCAGCCGCTAAGAAGGAACTTGCTGAGGAGAGTTCCATTGTTCACCCCCCCCCCCCCCCCAACAAGGAGTCTCTGATGATGGACAGGTTTGGGAAGCATGTTTATGCTTCAGGGACCATTGCCTTAAAGTCACTGAACTATGTGGCACATTTCATCAGGTTACAGAGAGACCTGATTATGAACTTTCTGACACTCTCTCAGGATCCATTTCTGAAGAAGTACAAGCATCTGTGACTTCTCAGTTGGCTACCCTGCAACTGATTTCCAATTCTTCCATGAGGCTCATTTCATACATGGCCAAAGGAACCTCAGCAGTAGCGGGTTCAGGCGTTTCTATAAGGAGACACACCTGTATGTGCTTATATGATTTTGCGGAGCCCTTCATGTCTTTGTTCGTCAGTGCTCCTTTTGACGGCACATCTTTGTTTGGCTCCAAGGTAAAAGAGACATTATCCAGGTGTGAAATGAATGGAAAAACCCTGTCTGCCTTGGGGATATGTTTTTCTGCCCCTCAAAGACCCTTTTCCCGGAATTAATGAGGTAATGGAAAAATGTGTTTCAAAAAGACCCAGGGACCTTTCGAGGACACATGGAGGACATTCCCCCAGGGGTAGAGGGGGGAACTCCAATGATGCACACTGCCCCAGCAGCAGAGGTGAACCTTAAAACCAAGGGCCAAAAATATTTTTCTTTGGCAGACCCTTCCAACACTCCTGAATGGTGGCCTGATTGCCCCCATCTCAAGGCAATCTGTGGTCGATTATCCCTGTATCGGAGAGGCTGGCTAGAGGTAAGGACAGATACTTGGGTGCAGAGGATCATTAGGTTATATAATACCTTTTTCCCTTCCTCCTTCTCCTTCCAAAATAATCCCTGATGTTCCACCCAGTCAGAGGGAAGAGGCACCAATTCAGCTACTAAAGCTGCTAGAAAAAGGAGTCATCCAAGAGGTCCCTCCAGACTAGATAGAATCCAGAACTTACTCAAGATTCTTTAGCACCAAAGAAAACAGAGGACTGGAGACCAGTTCTAGATCTCAGCAATTTAACACATTCACTCCAATGTAGGTCAGGAAGTTTGCACTGTGACGTCTGATGGGCGGAGCCTAAGCCTAAGCCTTTTCACAGAATCAAATTATGTCTTCACATTTCAAACAAATGTTCATATCTCTGGAACTGTAAGGATTATAAAAGAAGTATAAGTGGCAAACTCTTCAGCACAAACTATTTTTATAGTGGTAATATTCTTTAGGTTCTAGGTCTTAAACTGAGTTTTATAAGTCACAGTAACTATTACATTTGTAATATTTTGTAAACGACATACAATATGTCAGCAAGCACTCAAGTTACACATACTGTCAGAAGCATTTTATTCATCTAGCTGAGAACTTTCATATGAGGCTAAGGAGTTCTGTCTGTGTTACTTGGTTGTTGAGATATTTAGAAAAAAATGTGAAAATGATATGCATATAAATTAATGTCATAAAAACAGTTGATATCTATTTACCTGCACTAGACAAAGGTCAAATATTAATGCAGTTGAGTTTGCTATTGTGTAAGCTTTAAGATGAAATCTTTAAAAACTTTGTCCATAGTATGGTTTTGGCATTATTGATGCAAATATGAACAAGCAATATTTGATGCCTAGAGATGTCAGTAGGAGTTAACTGCAGATGCACCTGGAGGCATCACTTAGATGTAATGAGTTAAACAGGTCAGTTTGACGAACCAAATTCAGGGTGGTCATGTCCATTCTTTCCTTTTTGGAAAAGATGACTGGATGTTCTTGAAAGACTTTCAGGATGCATACTATCACATAAAGATGAATAGACGATCCAGATTTTTTTATGCTTCCGGCTGAGAGACCGTCATTACCAGTTCAGAATTCGGCCCTTTGGTCTCACCATAGCCCCCAGGGTATTTACCAAGTGCATGGCAGCAGTAGCATCTCACTTGAAACTGCAGAGATTCTGAGCGTTTCCATATCTAGACGACTGGCTCATGTCTGCCCCAACCAGGCATCAACTGATAATGGCAAAAGAAAAGGTTCTCCTAACATGCTGTCTTCTGGGGAAGCAACTCTAAGCTTAGAGTTCATAGGAACAATTCTTGACACCAAATCAACCATAGCTTCACTCTCCTCCTCAAGAGATCAGATAATAATATCACAAATCAGAAAGATAATCTGCAGTACAAAGATTTCAGCCCGCTTGGTCCTTCAGACTCTTTTATCAGTAGCAGCAGCAATAACAGGGTCTATATTATATTAGCGAAAATCCTATTAAGCGAATACAAAAACACTGACACATATTGCGCGAACTCCGAAAAGCCGAACGTACTAAAACACAAAATTCAAACAGTTGAATCCCCATAGTCGGCCAACTCCACCTCCCACTACATACTGCCTACCCAAACAAAATAAACCACATACATACACTAACCAAAACCCTACTTCTAACCCTAAAGTAAAGCACCAAAACCCTACTTCTAACCCTACACTAAACCTTACATACATTACTGTCTATGCACTTACCTTAACCTGCACCCTACCCCTTAGGTCCGTAACTATCGCACACTTACCCTACACAGATATACCAAAACAAAATAAATAATCCCGACACATATATTTAACAAAACCCTAATTCTAACCCTACATTAAACCTTGCATACATTACCTATCTATGCACTTACCTTAACCCGCACCCTAACTCTAAGGTCTGTAACTATCGCACACTTACCTTACGGAGCTATACCGCAGACGGGCCAACCATGACACTTCGAATTTCGCAGTTTTGGACATTCAGCGTTTCTGTGGTTCGCGCAATACGTGTCACTCTTTTCGTATTTGTGTAAAAGGACTTTCGAGCATCTAAATGGAACCCGCAATAACATTAGTACCATTGGCCAGATTTTACATGAGAATCCTTCAGTGGTTGCTTGCCACGCAATGATCAATACTTTGTCAAGCTATGTCTACTCCAAATCACCCACTTTTGCAGGAGAGATCTCTTGTGGTGGATTCAATCAGATCAAGTTCTATAAGACCATTTGTTTATTCCCCCTCATCCCAAGACCATAGTGACCATGGATGCTACCCAGCTGGGGTGGAGAGGCATTATCTGGGCAAGAATGTCCAAGGCACTTGATGCCCCGAAGAAGCCAATTTGCATATCAATGTCCTAGAGATGAGAACAGTGCTGTTAGCATTGCAGGAACTTCAGAATGCTCTTCCTTCAGGGACAATTGCAATTCAAATGGAAAACATGAGTAGATGTTCTTCAAGGATGCATCTGCAGTCCTTACAAATGGGTTGTCCTGTCGTCAGGCAGCCCTTCGGTCGGCCGGATTCCAAAGTCTGGGTCTGGCTTCGGCTGGTGTCGCACTTCACCCGATGTCATTGCGGCAGTTCTTCGGGTATAAAGGCATCAGCCGACGCCATTTTCCTCAGTCTTTCTTGCCGCGTGTCGCCCGAAGCAGAAGCTGTTCGCAAGTGCCGGTCGGTCAGATCCAGAGATTACTACTACCGAATACTACTTCGAAGACTTCTATAAAGCTAAGTACCCCGTTGGGGACTCTTTCTTGCCTCAGCCGATGTCAGAGAAAGTTAATAACTGTTTATCTTGTGGGAAACAAATACCTCATAAAGATTTCCACTCCTATTGCATTCATTGTTTAGGCCCAGACCACGACGTAGCAGCTTGTCTAGCCTGTGCTTCTTTTAACCGACGGACGCTTAGACGTCGCTCGGACTTTGCTGAACAGATTTTCGGCTCCGATTTTGCCTACATTATGCCGTCGGATCCTCCGACTACGCAAATAACCAAAAAACGCAAAGAAAAGGACCGCCACTCGTGGTCTGCGGTTTCGGCTGAAACCGCGGTTAAGCAAACCACGAGTGTCTCGGTTTCGGCCGAAACCGAGCAAGCGGTTCTTTCATCAGCCGATAACTTGCCTTCCACCGAGGCCTCTTCTATCCTGGTAGAAACGGCTTCTGAAATCCAGCCTTCTGTTGCGATTTCACAGGATTTATCAGACACCATTCCCCTAGATATTTCTACCCCTGCACGTGGAGCTGCTAGGCCTCCTCCAGCTATGTCTATTAAGGCCTTTGCCAGGGCTAAAGCAGCCAAAATTTCAAAGCCTGTGCCTGCCAAGCCCCCCTCTCACAGGCCCAGCACTAGCTCCCATATGCTTTCTTTGGCAGAGGATCTCATCTCTTTAATTCGTGGATCCCAGCCGCATCCAGACAGGGCCTCTCTCCCTCCTCCAGAAAAGAGGCCTAGAGCAGAGCCCCCTGAGCCAGTAGCCACAAATGATTCCTCTGATGATTCAGAACATGCAGACCCTCCTGAGGATTCTTATTCTCCGTACGAAGACTCTGATGCTGAGGAGTCCATCCCTTCAGCCTCTCCTCCTGAGGAATTTTCCTTTGGGGAAACCTTGCATGCTATGAGGGAACAATTTCAGTGGCAGGGCCAAGATTTCTCAGATTCTAGAAAAAGGCTTAGGACCTTTCTACACTTGCCACAGCATAGGCCTTTAGCTATTCCTCCAGTTCTATCTGTTGTTGATGATGCATTTAATGATGCTTGCACTGCTCCTGATACTTTACCTCCGGCTCCTGCTAAGCCCGATAGGTACTACAGGGTCCCGGACACTCATCACCACTTATATAAGGCCCCTTTTGCAGATCCAGAGACTATCTCCCAGGGCCTTAAAGCTGTAGCAGCTACTTCTTCTAAAAACCCCCTCCCCTCAGAAAGGGAATCCAGGTCCTTAGAGAGATGGGGTAAAAAAGTTTACACCTCTGCTACTTTGTCAGCTAGAGCTTTGAACTGCCAATTTCATATGATTCAATATCAAGAGTTTATGAATGACCAGTTGACTAAAAAGCTGTCCTCTGAAGAATCTTTAGATAAAAAGTATGTTCAAGAAATGTTACATAACATACAGCAGGTTAGTAACCATTCTTTAAAATGTGGCTATGATGCACTGGAGGCTTCCTTTAGATCAGTCATGACTGGCACAGTTATCAGGAGGCATGCATGGTTGAAAGAGCAGGCATTACCAGACCATGTCAAATCTAAGCTTTTGGATGCACCTATGGACAAGGTCAATTTATTTGGTGCCCCCGCACAGCAGGTACTGAAAAAGATGGAAGAGAAAGCAAAATCTGTGCAAACAGTAAAAGATTTCTTACAAGTTCAACCACCACGGTTTAGCAGGAATTGGCCCTCCAAGAATTGGTCCTTTCCGGACTCCTCTAAGGCACAAAGAGGCAGGAATAGGCGCTCTAGAGGCAGAAACCAATCCAGGGGTGCCTACAGGGGTCGCCAGTGGCGGGGTAACAACCAACGAGGCACGGATACAGCCACCACCACTACAGCAACTCAATCACAGTGACTTGGCGGTGGCACCGCCTACCAGGGAACAACTAGAAGCACCCTTAGGCGGAAAGCTAACATTATTTTCAAAGAACTGGCACTGCATTACAAGAGAAAAATGGATTTTGCAGACTATAGACAAAAGTTACAGGTTCCATTTCCATACACTACCAGCAAAGAGAGGAATGCCAAACCTACCACCTTCTCAAAGGGCAGAAGCTCTAAAACAAATATCACAATTATTAAGAATGCGAGCTGTGGAAAAGGTACCACTTATGGAGCAAGGGAAGGGATTTTACTCCAGGCTCTTCCTGGTACCAAGAAAAGAAAACAAATGGAGGCCTATTCTAGACCTGTCCGCTCTAAACACATTCCTCATTGTTCCAAAGTTCAAAATGCTGACCCTACAGCAGCTTCTTCCCATGCTGGGCAAGGAGTCTTGGCTGGTAACTCTAGATCTCAAGGAGGCATACCTGCACGTCCCCATAAGACCAATTTGCAGAAGATACCTCAGATTTCTTGCAGGATCAGAGCATTATCAATTCTCAGCATTGCCCTTTGGCTTATCTACTGCGCCCAGAGTGTTCACGAAATGCCTGGCATCAGTAATCGCTCATTGCAGACTTCAGGGAATTCAAATCTATCCCTACCTGGACGACTGCCTGATGCAAGCGGACAACAAAAACAAATTAACAGAAGACTTACAAAGAGTCATCTACCTGCTACAAGCCCTGGGATACACAGTCAATACAAAAAAGTCAAGGCTGATTCCATCCCAAATAATTACTTTTCTGGGTGCAGAACTGGACACATCAAAACAAATGACATTTCTAACTACAGAAAAGAAAGAGCAACTTCCTCTCTATTTCTTGGCATTAACAAAGCAGAGCCATCTAACTGCAAGAAAAGTGCTACAAGCTCTAGGCTTCATGGCATCCTGCATAATACTGGTCCCTCATGCCAGGCTTCATATGAGAAAGCTACAGTGGTACCTAAAGAATTTGTGGTCTCAGCACAAGCACAGCCTGGAAGCCAAAATTCCAATGATCCCATGCCTGAAGCAAGAGTTCTTATGGTGGGCTCAGGCCTGTCAATCAAACACAGGACTGCCCTTCTGCAAAAGTCAACCAAGACAAACTATCACGACAGATGCCTCAGACCTCGGTTGGGGGGCACACATGATGGACAAGTGCATTCAAGGCCTATGGACTCAAGACCAACTGCATCTGCACATAAATCTAAAAGAAATGATGGCAGTAAAATTGGCAATCCAGGGATTCAAACCTCTTCTCCAAGAAGGCCAGTTGTTGATAAGGACAGACAACACCACAGTTATGTGGTACATCAACAAACAGGGAGGCACACACTCATACCCCCTATGCCGGCTGGCACTGGACCTATGGGATGTGGCTCTGAGCTACAACATTCAGTTACAGGCAATTTATGCACCAGGGAAGGAAAACACTCTAGCAGACATATTAAGCAGAACTACAACAGATGCCCACGAATGGATGCTGCATCCGGACATCTTCAAAATCATCACAAGAGAATGGGGATTACCACAAATAGACTTGTTTGCATCCCCATACAATCACCAGCTGAAGAAATTCTGCACAAGGAATTACCACCCACTTGCTTGGAAGGTGGACTCCCTATCCTTCAGTTGGAAAAGCCTGACAAGCATACGCATTCCCACCACTTCCTTTGATGCACAAGGTGCTTCTCAAGATCAAAGAGGAACGCCCGAGGATCATTCTGATAGCCCCAGACTGGCCAAGACAACATTGGTATCCACTGCTGAGGAGCATGTCCCGGAACAAATA
Source organism: Protopterus annectens (assembly GCF_019279795.1). Taxonomy (NCBI): domain Eukaryota; kingdom Metazoa; phylum Chordata; order Ceratodontiformes; family Protopteridae; genus Protopterus; species Protopterus annectens. Next base: position 56,786,324 of record NC_056733.1, read on the forward strand.
TGGAAACTGCCCCTGATTCCATTACTGCTGACACAGAACAACTACAACATTCTGCATCCAAACCTAAAAACTCTGCAGCTAACTGCCTGGAACATTACATAACAGAAATTAACGCAAATTTATCCCAAAGGGTTAAGGACATAATCCTGGAGGCTCGTAGACCTTCAACAAGAAAGAATTATGCAGCAAAATGGAAAAGATATCTCATCTGGAGTACTGCTAAGGGGCAAGATGTGACACTGGTGAACATAGCCAACATCCTGGAGTACTTGGCGGAGCTCTTCCATACAGGCCTGTCCTATTCCTCCATCAAGATACATGCATCAGCTATATCAGCACAATACAGCTCGGATCCTCCTGTCTTCTCGCATCCTCTGCTCAGACAGTTTCTGAGAGGTATTAAAAATGTAAAACCTCCCAGGAAACCTCCATTGCCAGCATGGGACTTGAACTTTGTGCTAGAAAAACTGACTCTACCTCCTTTCAAGCCAGCAGCTACAGCAGACTTGCAATACTTATCCTGGAAGACTGCCTTCCTGCTGGCAATAACTTCAGCAAGAAGGGTCTCTGAACTACAGGCATTAATGGCAGTACAACCCTTCCTGATCTTCCATCAAGATAGAGTGTCCATGAGAACAAATCCAACATTTATGCCTAAGGTGGTATCCAGAGTCTCTTTAAATCAGGCTATCCACCTTCCTACATTCTTCCCCAATCCACAGAACAGGGGAGAACAGCTCTTACATATCTTGGATGTACACAGGCAATTACGCTACTACCTGGACAGGACAAAAAACAATAGAAAAACTGACCAGCTTCTGGTAGCTTATGCAACAGGAAAAGAAGGAAACCCAATTTCTAAACAGACAATCTCCAAATGGATAGGAAATTGCATTAGATTTTGTTACTCCTACCATGGAAAGAAAACTCCAGAGAACATCAGACCTCACTCCACAAGGGCCACAGCCACTACCACAGCTTTCTTATGAGGAGTGGCTACCAAGGACATTATAGAGGCTGCTACTTGGACCTCCGTGCATACATTTGCCAAGCATTATAACTTACCTCTATACTCTAGATCCCGTGCTGGTTTTGCCACTGCTGTTTTGCAAGGGATCCTGACTACACCATAATCTATTCTCATTACCTCCTCCCCTAGTTTAGCTGTGGTATTCTACCCATTTGTAAGGACTGCAGATGCATCCTTGAAGGACATAGTACAGTTTTGTACCTACCATAAATGTAGATGTCCGAGAGGAATGCATCTGCAGTCAGGATTACCCACCCTCCTTCCCCTCTGAGGTACTCCTAGGGTACTTACCAATCTTCAGCTAGCTTGGGGGGGATCTATTATGGTGTATTTGTTTGTATATATGTACATACATGTTTATTTTGTGTGTTTGCTCTCTACTATTTGGAAACTTTGGCATTTATCCAAATTTAACCAACCAAGAGGGCACCTGGCATCTGGGGCAAGAAACACTGAGGAAAATGGCGTCGGCTGATGCCTTTATACCCGAAGAACTGCCGCAATGACGTCGGGTGAAGTGCGACACCAGCCGAAGCCAGACCCAGACTTTGAAATCCGGCCGACCGAAGGGCTGCCTGACGACAGGACAACCCATTTGTAAGGACTGCAGATGCATTCCTCTCGGACATCTACATTTATGGTAGGTACAAAACTGTACTTTTGGTACATCAACAAACAAGGAGGGACCAGATCTTACTCCTTGGATCGAGAAGTGCTTGGGGTGTGGCAATGGGTGATCTCATCCAATCACTTTCTTACAGCAATGCGGATTCTGGAGAAGTCCAAAGTGATAGCAGACAAACTGAGTGGGTGCATTCTTCTACCTCACAAGTGGTCCCTCAACAAGAATGTGACAGAATTGATTTTCGTTTGTGGGTGCCAGCCTTGCTGCAGTCTGTTCTCCTGTCACCTAATCAACAAATGCAGCATTTACTTTGTCCTCCTCCCCCTACAGGAGAGAATCACCAAGGGATACTGCTCTCCACTATTGGCCCCCTGGTCTTCTTTGTGTGTCTCATCCAATTCCACTGATTCCAAAATTCCTGCAGAAGAGCAAAGTAATTCTCATTGCACCGTACTGGCCTCGACAGATTTGGGTCCCCCCAAGAAGTCCTTAAGATACATGCCAGTCCCAGCTTTCTGAGAAGTCTGGTGGAGTAATGATGAGCAGGTAGACCCAGAGAAAGATGGGAGGCATTTGAATGGCTGGAATGAATGAAGAAGAGAAGCAGGAGAAAGAACAAGATGCAGTAAATGAGCTAGATTGGATAGAGATGATATTTCACAGGAATATTTAATTGAAAGCATTGACACCCCTTCAGTAGCTCTATCAGATCATGACTAATAACTTCCAATCTAAGGTGCAAAGTAACAATGTAAAAATGAGACACAGGTGCTGTCTGTTGAAAAAATGTGTTTAACAAATAGATTGTAGATACGATTAAAGAGTTGTTTGGGAAGATAGAAATTACTTCAGAAAGGAAAGCTTGTGAGTGGGATATGTTGAAAATGGGGTTTTAAAAAACATGGTAGAAATGAGAGAGAGATATGTGAAAGGAACACAGGGATTCTCACAGAACAAGAAGTTCAGCTGCAGAGTGTTCAAGGTCAAAATAAGGGAATATTTGGATAATATATGTAAGCTTATAAACGCTGCTATTAAACAACTTTTTTATAATAGAATGCACAGTCTTTTAGTATAATGAGTTTGGTGACAGAAAGTAAACAGAGTTATAACCAGATGTAGGAGCTTGTGGCAAGAAAAAAGTAACCATAGATCCTATAAAGGTCTTAAGAGGTATTTCAGAAATTTTATGAAAGTTTGTATAAAGCACAAACATGGGGAAACCAAGAAAAGATACAGATGGAAATATTTATGGAAGACTTAATTATGGCAAGGATAGAGCAGAATTGAGGTTCAGCAGTTAATAGCTATGGTAGGAAGAGAGAGGGTAAAAGTGGGAGTGTAAAATCAGTAAATCAACAGGGAAATCTCCAGGAACAGACAGTATTCCTATGCAAATATGGGAGTCAGTAGGGAAGAAAATGATCAAGATCGGGAAGGTTTTGTTTATCATTAGTTTCAATGATGTGTAGGGGGTTAACAATGCCTTGGAAGAAGGCTGTGGTGGCTGTATTACCTAGAGAAGGTAAAGACCATTAAGATTATAACTTCATATAGACCCATTTCAGTTTTAAACTGTGGTTATAAAGTGTTTGTCTGTACTACCTAAAGAATAGCAGAGGTGTTACCAAAGGTATGGATCAATATTGTTTTGTGGAAGGGGGTGACAAACATTTGACAACATTAAAAGAACAGTGATAGTCCAGGGGAAGCAGAGTGTAATAAAACACTGTTGTTGTTGGTGGGTCTTGATGCAGAGAAAACATTTTATGGAGTCAGCTGAGATTTTATGAGTAGGTTAGTGGTGGTATTTGCATTCCCTAACAGAATACATGGGTTAATTAGGAAGGTAGACGAATGGTCAGAGGCTTTAGAATTAAGGTTGGAGGGGGGCTCGCAGGCAAGCTGTGTTTGAACAGAGGAACCAGGAAGGAATGTCCTCCTTTCCCACTGTTTGGTTTATATTTAGAGCCATTGGCAAAGAAAATAAAGGATTCATAAATTCAAGGATATAAGGGCTGTAGGTGGAATCTCTAGCAGAGGGAAGGGGCAAATTCTATACAGATAAATGGAATTTACCAGAACAAAATAAAAAATGCAACCACCAGCAGCCAAGGGTCCCCCAGGAGAACAAACTGCAAATGTAGAAACCAAAAACTCCAAGCGACCATCACAGCTAAAAGCATACATAGTTTATTAAAAATACGACAGGATAAGCGCTTTCACACATTGTTTCTTCAGATCCATGTAACAGACAAACATTGCATCCAAGTTTAAATATCTTAATAATAAAACAACCAATAAAAACTAATCAGTAAAACAATTAAGTCACTGATGTGATCTGTGTTTCTTAAGAACAGGTTTTAAAGGCATAGTAGCATTAACTCCTGGTGATTTATCTGCTTGCATCCTTGCTATCCACTGCATTTCTGCTAGCTCTACTCTATTGTTAATATCACCCCCCTCCTCTTATTATCTGATACCAATTGCAGTACTGTAAATTCAAACGTGTGCTCTTCATTACTGGATATGTGCTTAGCTAAAGCATTAAAGAGATTATTTTCCTGATGTCACCCAGATGTTGCATAATACGTTCTTTAAGCATTCTGGTCATCTTACCAATATAGAAAGAGGCACATGATCTACAGCTAGCTAGATAAACTAATTTCTTAGATCTACAGTCTGCATACACGTTGGAAGTAAATATACAATTGGTAGAGGGATGCATGAAGGTATTTCTCCTGGAGACAAATGAGCAGGCCTTGCAGTTTCAACATGGAAATGTACCATGCCTATTGGAAATCACCCTAGTACTGCTGTTAGTGGTATAGCAGAGCTGCCTTTTCAAAGAGAGGCTGTTTTTAAATGTATAACAGGGTCCATCACCTACTATAGCACTTATCTGATCATTAGACGCCAAAATAGGCCAATATTTATTTATAATCCCATACTTTAAAGATGTTACTGCTATAGGTGAGGGATAGTCTTAAAACATTTCTTTTTGATCCCCCATGTGTCACCCTTGTATCTGAATCCCACAGGCCTTTAACCTGTAACATAACTCTACTAAGGTCATTTTGATTATATCCTCTTCATTAGCTCATCTTTCAGTTCCAAAGACCATCCCTGATAATCTTGGTCTTCAGTATGAAGTCTAGACATTCTTAAAAACTGGCCTTTAGCTACAGTATTAAAAACATGCTTAGGGTGCATAGTGGAGTGAAGTAACAATGCATTCTTTCTATGATTTTTCCTAAGTAAAGAGCTATGAATTGTACCATTCATCAGAGCAACCTTAGTATCTAAAAAAAATCAGTAGAATTACTAGAAAATTTCAAAGTAAATCTGAAGCAGTCACTACTTCGTTCAAGATATTCTACAAACTGTTGCAGTTGCGCGTGTGTACCTCACTACAGAACAAAGATATCCATAAATCTTTTGTAATGTAGTAAGTGTGGACTAAATGTATGCTGTGAAAGGACCACCCTGCTTTCCCAGTCTGCCAACACCAAGTTGGCATAACTGTTCGCGCAGAGGGTCCCCATGCCTACTCCAAGATTCTGCATATAAATGGTCTCCTTAAACATAAAGAAATTTACCAGAACAGAATATGTAGAATAATGTTCAGGAAGAGAAGTGAGGTTTAACGGAAGTCAGGAAATGAGCAACTTGCATAAAAACAGAGTTAATGAAAATTGTTATAAAAAAAGTATGTATTCTGCATGACAGTAACAGTGGAAACTGTTTTTAAGGTCCGTTTTCTTTTCTATTGATGTATGTATACCCATGTCACAAGTTAAAATGTGATTTATTAAATATGTTTTTTAAAAAGTACCTCAAAAGAGGGTCCTGTCTTAATGTACTTATCTTTATGAACATTATTAGCATTAAGCTCTTAAAGTCCTGTTTTTCTGACAGATTTTTCTTTTCTTTATTTCTTCCTGCAGAATTATACACAGTACATTCCTCTCTCCATTTATGACCTGCAGACGTGGATGGGGAGTCCCTCCATTTTCGTATATGACTGCTCCAATGCTGGCATTATTGTTAAGTCATTTAAACAGTTTGCACTACAGAGGGAACAGGAGCTGGAGGTAGGAGTCTGCATTGCCTCAATATCACTGAAAACGTGCACTCAAAAACATTGGTTCATGTAGTGATTGTAATAATTGCAATATGGTTTAATGGGCATGAAAGTTTAAAATATTGAATTAGCAAAGCTAATTTAATTTCTAGATTTTACTGGAAGTTTGCCATCCTTTTCACAAATGTAAATAAAATGGTACAAGATGTGTATTTAGTATTGCATGACATAAATTGACAATGGACCATTAAATGGATTGTATAGTATTTGATTTGTGGATTGCCAAATTCTTGAAGTGCTGTGCAATTACTATTGTCAGCGAAGAAAAATTCTGTAATGACCAATGTTGTTTCAGCTTCCAGGTGTTGTCACCCCCCACCCCACTGTGTAAGGAGAGCAGTGCCTTCCTGATGCCCCTCCCCAAAAGCTAATGCCAGCATGATGTGCACTTCATTGCTCATCATGGTTGCTGAAAACATGGCATGGTCATCACCATTATATAGACAAAAGGTATTCCTTTGTGTTTTTCATGAGTCTTACCATGGTTGATGCTTTCAAGACCTGAGCCTGTTTTTGAAAACACATCAGTATTGCAGTTTGTTGTACACCTTTGGCATGTGAAAGATTACTATAAGAGTTCCCTTACCACACTTCATCTTGGCTTTGTGGTAGCACCACAGAAAACATGGAAAGTAAGTTACCATAGTTTAGCATGAAACATTACAGGCTAGTTAAAGCCTCTTCTTAAAAAAGAAAAAACTGTCATGTTAAGGTTAATTATTATAGATGAATTCTGATTTTAAAGTAGTGAGACCCTGCACAGGCTGCAGATCCCATATATACTGTGTCTTAAAAAAAAAGTTATGCAGTATGACAATCCTGCACACAACACACCGTACGTCAACACCACCCCTGTCCTGCCTTATCCCTCCATCCCCACCCTCCAAGTCAGTACTGTACTCATCCCGAGTTTCTCAGTAGCAGTCACGACCACTCTTAGTGAACTGCATTGACAATTACTGCTGGAAAGATCAAGTGTTAACCTCATTGTTTGTTTTTTGCATCAGGTGCTTCTTGGAAATAATTGTTTCTCTCCATTTAATTTCCACTAGACAGTGCTTTTGGTCTGTGGATGTGACAGAGTTAGTAAGGACTCTCTCAACTCATGTTGTAATAAGGCCATGTTACTCATAGGGAAAGGTTCTGATGATAGATAACCTGTGTGCTAGAAGGAGCCAGCCTTGTCAGTATAGAAAGATGCAGGTATCCTAGTCGTGATTCCACTTAAGGACTAAATGCACTGATATATATATATATATATATATATATATATATATATATATATATATATATATATATATTTTTTTTTTTTTTCCCCTTTTTTGTGCTGGAATAAACCCGTCTTAGCAGGGAAGCCACCTACACTGCTTTCTGTCTTCCATGCAACTCTTCTTATTTTCTTTTTAAGTGTCATGCCCAGGGTCCCACAGTGCCTTTTGGGATTTGAGTAGCATACCCCTGTCTAGGCATTTCTTAGAGAACATGAAACTGGCATTTTCTAATCCCTCTTACATTTTTTAGTAGGGTGCTTTTTAGGGATTGGCTTTCCTCATGTTGCAGTCACGACTGTGGGGGTGAGGTCTAGCTTTTGCAAAAGAGGTGGGTAGTGCTGCCTGCGGAACCCGAAACATACTTCGGGGGGAGTGAAGTTCAGGGTTGGGTGTGTATAGTACACTGCTGGCACAGACCCAGAGATCTTTTATTGTTGGTCACTAACTGATTCATGCATGTGGAAATGTGCTTGAGCTAGGAGGAGGATGGATATTCTTTTTCATTGCACAGTCTGTTCCTACTTACAGGTGAAAAAATCTGTCTCAATCACTGTCCCGTTATGGCAGTATGCTGGCCTGGTATCTCAGCAAGGCAGTGTGCTGGAATGGCTTCATCCTTTAATCCCCACTGAATTCCTGTCACAGTAGTAATGGTGATGCCATATGTTCTGTACTGCTTAGCACCTGAATTATCTGGTTTAGGCTTATGGTTAGAAAAGACAGTGTTCCCTGAAGAACTTGGGGTATGAGATACAAAACCGTTTTCTTCATACTTTTTTTGAGTATCCTGCGTATTTCTGACGTAGGGAATCTTTGTTCTTCCTACTTCATAACATGCATTTATTTATCTAGTCTTTCAGCTAACTCAGTAACCCTCTCCTGTCCTATAAGTATGCTACAGTATTTATAACATTGGGGAGTCTGCTTCTGGCTGACTCGTACATCTGGCCAGTATACAGAAGACTTTGTACAATGCAGCACATCGGTTAGCATACATCTGCTATAAGGACTCATCGGGTATAAAGTGGACATCAGCATGTACCAACCGCAGAACTTTTCTGCCGCCTGTCCGACTGCCAGCTCTGGCCATCGCTTTCCATATATTATTCGCGAACTTGGTTCAGGTAAGTACCCCATAGTTTTTTTTTTTTTTTTTTTTTTTTTTTATAAATTATTGGCTGCTGTTTCCCTGGATCAAGTGCCAGATTGGCAGGCCTTTTCCCAAGGTATTTTCAATGCTTTTATGGCTTTGCACCACACCTCAGCTTTCTCCTATCTCTTCACTGGCCTTTCCTCCTCCTACTCCTTTGAAGAGGACCTCTGAGGATATTTCCTCAGATGAGGAGGAATCATCTGGGGATGAATCCCTTGCTTATTCCACACAAATCACTTCTCCCCTGGGTTATGCCTTCCCAGAGGAGGAATCTAATGGTACAGACTCCCCTAGGGAGAATATTTCCTTTTGGAAAACCATTTTAAAGCTGAAAGACTTCTTAAAGTGGGACTGCTGCCATGTGTCTGAGATACAGAAGAGGTACTATGACCTTCTGCAGATGGACTCTCCCTCTCCATCTGCCATTCCCCCTGTCCTGCCAGCCTTCTTAGATGCTTTCACTGCTGCTTCTAAATGCCCAACCTCCAGCTACCAAACGTCCAGACAGATTTTATAAGATGCGTGAGGACTCAAAATTCCTCTTTAAAGCACTTTCTGCAGACCCAGCTACTGCTGTCTCAGTTTCTGCAGATAAAGCATCCAAGCTATTGCCTTCCACCTCCGTGCTTCGCTCAGATAAAGAGAGCAAAGTCATGGAGGGACTTGGGGAAAAATTATATACTTCTGCTACCTTGGCCTTCAGGGCAGTTAATCATCAGAAATTTACTGCCAGATACTCCTTGGCTCTTTTATCAGATGCAGGGAAGCTCCTTTCTGAGCTCCCTAATTCACCCACCAAAACTAAGCTCTCTTCCATTCTAAGTTCCTTAGCCCAGGTTACCAGGCACTCCATCAAGTGCAGTTATGATACAGTGGAGGCCTCAGCCAGGGCACCTGCTTCTGGGTCTGTTCTAAGGAGATATCCATGGCTCAGGCTCCAACCCCTGCCTGAGGACATTAAAGCCAAGCTAATGGAGGCCCCTCTCGACAACAAAGACTTGTTTGGCAACGTAGCTGCAGAACTTTTTAAAACACTTCAAGAAAAGGGCAAGGAGTTCCAAGATCTAAAGCACATTATTGCCTCACCTGTCCCTAGATTCCAGAGGAATTATCCTGCCAAAACCACCTTCGTCAGAAAGGCAGCTAGCACTCCTTCCACCAAAGGTAAGAGGGACTCCAGGAAACGAACCCCTTCTAAAACTCCTTCCTCCACACCCTTTCAGAAACAGCCATTTCCAACCAAGCCAGATGGTCTGTGACTACCTGCCTCCAGATCCATCTACTCCACTGTCGCCTCACCTCTCTCTCTCTCTCTCCCAGCTTGGAATCAGATAACCCCAGACTCTTGGGTCCTTTCCATGATCCAACAAGGATATTTCATGGTGTGGGAAGCTCCTCCCTCCTTCAAGAGCATTCCACAACCATCAAAAGAACAACTGGAATTCTTTCCACAGGTCATTTCCTGTCTTCTGTCCTGGGGCACTATTCAGGAAGTACCACCCTCTCAAGTGGGGAAAGGATTTTACTCCAGGATTTTTTTGGTCCCCAGGAAGGATGGCCCATGGAGACCCATTTTGGACCTTTCCCATCTAAACACCTTTCTGAAAGTCCCCCACCTTTCTTATCTAGACTTTATCCACCCTTCACCCACTAAATCTTCTTCAGGCGTACATGACGTCATTAGACATCAAAAATGCCTACCTTCATATACCCATTCACAAACAGTTCAGGAAATTTCTTCGCTTTTTTATTGTTTCCTCACATTTTCAGTTCTGTGCTTTACCCTTTGGTCTGTCTGTGGCATTAAGGATCTTCACAAAATGTTTAGCTCCTGTCATAGCCTACAGCAGGCTTCAGGGTATATAGATTTTTCCATGCCTAGACAACCTTCTCCTCCAGGCACTATTCCCAGACATCCATCTGGTGGATCACTCCTTCACAATGTCTTTACTAGAAAGTCTAGGATTTGCAGTCAACTTTCAGAAATCTATTCTGACCCCTTCCCAAGACCACATTTTTCTTGGGTGCAGGATTCAAATAGACAGGATGCTAGCCTCTTTACCCCCAGAAAAGGTCCTGTCCCTTACTTCCTATTTCCAGGACCTTTTACCTCTTCAGTCACTGACTGCCAGGGACTTCCTACGCCTTCTGAGGTTCATGACTTCAACTATTCCCATGCTTCCCTTAGCCAAGCTGCATATGAGAAAATTCCAGTGGTTCTTGAGAATGGTTTGGAGGCAACACTCCCTCCCTCTAGGCTCTGTCATTCCTCTCCTACCGTGTTTGAAAAGGGAGTTACATTGCTGGATTCTTCAGGTTTCAAGGAATCCAGGCCTACCCCTGTAACCTCCTCCTTCCTCTCAGGATCTGTACATGGATGCATTAGATATAGGGCAGGTTGCAACACTGGAATCCTGGAAGGTCAGAGATGTCTGATTTCCAACACAAAGGAGCACATCAACGTAAAAGAAATGAGGGCCTTCATTTCTCAAAATCTTCAAGTCCAGGCTTTCTCCAGGTGTTCTAAGGTGGTTCACAGACAACACCACAGACCACTGGTATGTTAACAAACAGGGTGGGGATAAAGTCCTGCCTCCTCTGCACACTGGTGTTACAGGCCTGGGAGCCAGCCATGCAAATTCATGTCTCTTTTCAGACTGTTTACATTCTATCTTCTCTGAATGTGGTGACAAATGCACTCAGCAGGTCCATGACTCAATCCCATGAATGGATGTTGAACAGGGATGTGTTTCTGGATCTGGTCCATTGATGGGGTACACCTCAGATAGAGCTCTTTGCCTCCCCCATGAACAGACAGCTCCACAAATTTTGTGTCAGGATCCCACATCCCTTGGTATGGAAGGTGGAAGCTCTATCCTTTTCTTGGAAGGGGATGTTTCTGCATGTATTCCCCCCTTCTCAGTTCTCCAGACGATCCTGTTGAAAATTCAGTGTAAACAACCAAAAATCTTCTGGTGACTCCCTTTTGGCTGAGAACAGCATTGGCTCCCCCTCCTCCTGCATTTAGCCAAGGGCAATCACCACAAGTTACCCCACAGGATGGACCTGCTCACGCAGGACAAGGGAACTCTAGTGCATTCACAGATGTCAATTTTAAACCTGACCCTGTGGGTGATAGAGTTTTAATTCCCTTCAGGCACCTTTACTCTGAGGATGCACTTCAAGTTCTGCAGGAGGCCAGAAAACCCACTACTAGGAAATCCTATGTTTCCAGATGGAAGTTTTCCATCTGGTGTCTCAAAAAGGATTTATAGCCGCTGTTGGTAGAGGTTCCAGTGATTTTGTCCTATCTGTGTGAATTGATGAAGAGTGGGCTCTCTTACTCTACAGTTAAAGCCCATCTTTCTACCATCTGTGCATGTCTACCTATGTCTCTATCTTTAGCTTCCAGATTGGAAGTTAAACTGTTCCTAAAAGGTGTCCTACACATTAGACCACCAATGTAACCAGTTCTGCCTCCTTGGGAGCTCAGTTTTGTTTTAGAGAAACTTACTTTGGCCCCATTTGAACCAGCAAGTTCCTTTTCCCTGCAACATTGCACATGGAAAACTGTTCTTCTCATGGCAATTATTTCTGCCAGAAGGGTGTCTGAGTTACAGGCTCTAATGTCTACCTCTCCCTTCACAGTCTTTCACAGGGGTAGGGTCTCTCTCTACACTAATCCCCCATTTATGCCCAAGGTGGTTAATAAGTTGTCCTTCAATCAGTCTATTGACCTTCCAACTTTTTTCCCTTCTCCACAATCCTCCAGGGAGGGGAATCTACACACTTTAGATGTGCACAGGTAACTCAGATACTACCTGAACAAAACGAAGTCCATCTGTAAGTCTGAACGCCTGTTTTTCTCCGATCACACAAGGGCTCTGGGTCAGCCTCTAACCAAGCAAACCATTTCCTCTTGGATTTCTATAGGCATTTTCTTTCTGTTACTTAACCAATGGAAAGAGTCTTTCTTCGCCTGTGAGGGCATATTTCACTAGGGAAGTGTCTTCTTCTGGGGCCTTCTTTAAAGGCTTAGATACTCGCCCTATCCTGGAGGCAGCTACCTGGTCTTTTGTTCATACTTTCACCAAACACTGCAAATGAGATGTCATTTCTGTGTCCAGGGCTGGGTTTGCCAAAGCTATTCTGCATGGGTTTGTAGAAAATAATTCTGCTCCTCCGCCCAGTTCTCCCTCTGCATGAGCTTTTGGCACTCTCCCTCATGTTATGAATACTGCAGTATATGAATAGAAGGACATAAAATAGTTGTGTAAAATCTTACCATAACTGTTGATGTCCTTCTCTTCTGTATGCTGCAGTATTACTTTCTCCCCTGCCTTCCCCCATATGCTTGCCTGGTCCTTGTTTGCTTGTTTCCTCACCTATATCAGGCTGGTGCATTGTGGCATTTAGTCCTAAGGTTGGTATGTGCTGGCGTCCACTTTATACCCATTGTCTCTTTATGGCCAACATCCGCTAACCGATGTGCAGCGTCGCAGGTACCTTACAGTCACATTAAGTGTTTTGTATACTAACCTGACATACAAGTCAGCCGGAGGCAGATTCCCCATGTTATGAATACTGCAGCATATAGAAGAGGACGACATGTATGGTTATCGTAAGGTTTTACACAACTATTTTTTCAGGTGTGACTTTGGAGCAGTGTTTTATTATATGACTTGAGTCTTTTTGCTGTTGGAATTTATGAACCCAGACTCCACTGCAGCAAGCTTATTTGCATCTCTATAGATTTAAATTTGTGTGTTAAACTGGTTGTCTGTGTAGTGCTTGCTTTTTAGACTTCCAGTGTAGTTAAGTTACTTTTGCTGCAGTGTCATGCACCAAAATGTATAGGAAACCATGCAGGAAAAATAACATCTTACATCGTTCTAGTATGCATCCATCCCACGTTACTAGGAACGTGGTTAAAAATCAGGTTCTTAGGTGCAAGAGATTACATACTAATGCTGACTCTTTAGAGCAAGCTGTAACAGTACTAAAGGCAGATCTATTGAAGAGGGGCTATAAGGGCAGTGAGATAGATAAGGAAATTAGAGAACTGAATACATTAGTTGGTGTCAAAGTAAAACCTTACTTCTCTGACAGCTCCTCAAGTATAGTGAGGGACACAGAGGCTAACAGCAGCAAGGGTGTAAATATGGTCTGTTTGACCTATTCAGCAGAGGTTAATAAAGTATGTGAAGTCATAAAGAAAAGTTGGTCTATCCTGTTGACTGATCCCTCAGTCAGTGAGCATACAGAACAATTTCCCAAGTTTTGTTTTAAAAATACCATGAACTTAAAACAGTGACTCTGTTATACACACACTGAACCATATAGGCACCTCACCTCCCTCCCAGCGTACAGGCACTCATGCATGCCGGTCTTGCAAGGCATGCAGTTATATATGGTCTACACACTTGATTATGCATCCATTAAGTGTGGAACCTATGCATCTGTCCTTTTATGCAGATTGTTGTACAAAAAATTTGGTCTATATGGCTAAGTGTAATGTATGTGATTCATATTACATAGGAAAGACAAATCGTATGTTTAAGGACAGGATTTTGCAGCATCAGAGTGATATACGAAATAATAAATTAACAAATGCATTAGCAAAACATGTATTTGAAGCTGGTATGAGTCACAGCTTTAAGTTCTTGGTACTACAGAAATTAAATGAAAGTTTAAGGGAAGGGGGTTTCAGTAATGAGACTGAATTTGCTGAGTTAAAATGGATTGTCAATTAAAATGGATTGTCAACTTTAAAGCAGATGTGCCACCTGGTTTGAATAGTGCTATTGCTTTAAAGCCTCTCCTAAAGAAGAGAGGCTTAGTTCACTGATAAGGGTTAACACCCAGCAGTTTTAATTGGTTTTAATTGGTTTTAATTAACTGGAAGTTTTTTGTATTTAAAGGCCTGTTTTTTCATACTGTTTGTTAAGGTCTGAAGAAGTGAGCAATCGTGAAAGCGCTTACCGTTTTTTATTTGTTTTCGTCTGTTTTTTGGAATTAAAAATGTTCTTACTCTCAGCATTGGGCATCTTTTTGTTTGCTGGGCAGTGTCATGCACTAGGGTTCTGGCAAACGTTTTCTCTAAATTTCGCTAGATTTCAAAGCATTGTGTTAACCAATGTAGTTAATTATGTTTCTGTACTTCTTCCTTAGAAGTGTGTAGACACTGAATCATATAGATGTCCTTCTATTCATATGCTGCAGTATTCATTGCATTAGGGAGTAGTCTGCCTCCGGCTGACTCGTATGTCCGACCCGCATCCAAAATTTTACATGCTACTACAAGGTATGTGTGATGCGGCACATCTCTCTGCATATGTTGGTCATAAAGAGACGGGTATAAAGTGGACATCAGCGCACACCAACCCCAGAGCTTCTCTGCTGCCAGCTCAATCAACTGCTCTGGATGTTCAGTCACTAGATCGGTGGTGCTTCCAAATTCAGATAAATACCCAGTTGGGGAGTTTTCTTGTGTAATTCTTAGTGCTACTGTGTGTTTTGTGGTGATTTCATGTCAGCTAGGAAGGGCAGGTGTCAGTGTGGAAGGCAGATTCCACATAAAGATGGCCACAACCTCTGCATCTTTTGTCTAGGTCCAGACCATGATCACACCGCTTGTGCTATCTGCAAATCGTTTGTCTCCAACACTCTTAGAAGCCGCATAGCTTCGCTTAAGCTCTACTTGGAAAATCAGAGCCTTAAGTGCCTCGCACGGGAGATGGAGGTGACGTTGGGTCCTTCAGACAAGCCAAATCTGAAGAAGGCCAAGTGGCCTGATGTTACTGCTGCTCCTTCACTTCCAGACATTTCTCTCGAGGCCGATATAGATTCGGCGGTCGTCCCAGAGGTGGTGGATGTCCCTTCAGCTGGTTCCACTGTGGAAGCCCTGAAGGAGTCCACCGGTACATCTTCGGGGGAAATGCAGGCATCTGACTCAAATGAAAAGGGGGGACTGCAGCTCGTGATATCCAAAGGTTCGTGTGGCATCACCCAGATCATGATACATGAGGATGTAATGTCAGACATAAGAGTGTAGGCCGACGTTCGGCCCTTTGACCATCCATCACATGGAAGCTGCTAGAAGAAAAAGGTAAAACGAAGCATGCATCCCCTGCTTCTCAACAGCAAGCTCCTGATTGGTAGGCTTTTTCACAAAGCCTTTGCACTGCTTTCATAGATCTGCATCAGCCCTCTCCTCCTCCTGTCCCTGTACAGGCTTTCTCTCCCTCCTAGGCTTTTAAGAGGGTTACTGTGGATACCTCTTCTGATGAAGAGGAATTCTCAGGGGATTAGTCTTTGTCATACTCCACCCAAATTGCTGCCCTCTGGGGTATGCCTCCCCAGGAGTGGAATCTAATGGTACAGATTCCCTAGGGGCGACATTTCCTTTGGGGAGGCTATTAAAAAAAAATGAAGGATTTCTTCAAGTGGGACTGCTCACAAGTCTCTGATATACAAAAAAGGTATTGTCACCTATTGCTAATGGATTCTCCATCACCCTCTGCCATTCTTCCATTTCTGCCTGCCATCCTGGATGCCTTTACTGCTGCATCCAGGTGCCCAGACTTCCATTCGCCACCTCCCAAGCGCCCAGATAGGTTCTACAAAGTGCCTGAGGACTCCCAAGGTCTTGTTCAAAGCTCCATCTGCAGACCCAGCTACCATTTCAGTTTCAGCTGAGAAGGCTTTCAAATTGTTACCTTCCACTTCCCTACTTCCATCTGATAAAGAGAACAAGGTCATGGAGAGGCTGGTAAAAAAGGTTTACACCTCTGCTACTCTGGCCTTCCAGGCAATCAGTACCATACCTCCATGGCCAATTACTCCTTGACCCTCCTCTCAGGTGCAGGGAAACTTCTTTCAGAGCTCCTGGACTCCACTGCCAAGGCTAAAGTGGCAGCTATCCTTAATTCCTATGCCCTGGTAACTATCCACTTGATTAAGTGCAATTACAATGCTGCAGATGCCTCAGCTAGGGTGGTGGCCTCTGGTTTAGGTCTTGGGAGATATTCTTGGCTGAGGTTACAGCCCTTACCTGATGACTTCAAGGCCAGATTGATGGACACCCTTCTAAATAATAAAACATTGTTTAATAGCTCGGCTGCATAGTTATTCAAATCACTACAGGAAAAGGGTAAGGAGCTTCAGTACCTCGGACCTTCTTTCTCAGGGGACAATGCAAGAGGTCCCTCCATCCCGAGGGAAAGGTTTCAATTCCAAGATGTTTTTAGTCCTTAGGAAGGATGGCTCTTGTAGACCCATCCTGGACCTTTCTCATCTGAACACCTTCCTGAAAGTCCCCTCTTTCCGAATTCGGACACCTGCAAGCCCTTCTTTCATTGATTCTCCCTCAAGCATTCATGGTGTCCTTGGACATCAAAGATGCTTATCTTCACATCCCCATTCACCCTTTGTTCAGGAAATGTTTGTATTTTTCTGTTGCTTCATTACATTTTCAGTTTTGTGCTTTGCCCTTTGATCTATCTATGGCACCAAGGGTCTTCTCAAAATGCTTGGCTGCTGTCCTAGCATTTTGCCGACTGCAGGGAATTCAGATCTTCCCTTACCTAGACAACCTCCCAATCGAAGCCCAGTCCTCAGACTGACTTCAGGAAGATCTTACTGTCACTATTTGTCTTTTGGAGAGCCTAGGTTTCTCTATAAGCTATCAAAAGTCCTCACTGATCCCCTCCCAGGACCATATTTTCCTGGGTTGCAGGATCCAAGCAAACAAAATGCTGACTTCACAGCTGACAGAAAAGGTGTTGTTCCTGATTACTTATTTCCAGAGCGTTTTACCTCTTCAATCTCTGTCTCCCAGGGAATTCCTGTGCATCTTGGGGTTCATGGCATCTATGATCCCAATGCTGCCATGGGCTAAGTTACACATGAAGAAAATTTGATAGATATTTTAAATATTCTTTTCCCAATGCAATAATGAAATTAAATGTGTGCTGCAATGCAAAAGAAATATGCTTGTTTCTAATATAAGGTTTTGCCTTGTAAAGCAAGGGTTAACGTGACAAGATTTTGAAATAAATGCTTCTGTGTAACTGCAAGGCTGACAACTTGCTTAAGCAAGCATAAAAGCAGTTAAGAATAGATAAGTAATAACAGCTTTCTGACACCTGCGAAAATAAAACATGCTTAGTTTAACTGTAAATATGTTTGTGGGCTAGACATGGCATCCTGTTACAATAATATTTGGAACATACAAAGAAGGAAGTTGATCAACAGGTACTTTCTGTGAGCTTTCAGATGCAGAAATAAATGAAGTAAAATACACACTTCGTGATGCAAAGATGACGCTGAGAGACTTTTTGTAAAGTCTTCAGATACAGCAAGGAAGAAAATAACCAGTGAAGGACATGAAACAGAAATCAGTCATGCAAACCACAAGGACACTGGAAAACAACATATGTTGCTTTGAAAAGATATATAAACTAGACATTGTTCTCTCTTCTTGAGAGAGATCTTAATCAAGGGTGCAATTGAGACAGTTCATGAAAAGCAAAACACTGCGTGTTATAATAGAATTGAAATAATCTCAGGCAGTGTAACTGTTTGGACAGATTAAACTATAATGAAAACAGCAGTACAGTGCGAGTCTGGTGATTCTGACATGTTTCTACAACAATTTAACAAAATTCGGTGGTTCCTAAAGACAGTCTGGATGCAGTACTCCCACCCCCTGGATTTTCATGATTCCACTTCTACCATGCATAAGAAAGGAGCTGGATTGGTGGATCCTACAGGTGACCAAAAATCCTGGTCTACCCTCCAGCCACCCCTGCCCTCTCATGAGTTATACACAGACACAAGATGGGGTGCGATCCTACAGTCTTGGTGGGTCAGAGATGTTTGGACTCCCAAACAAAGGAACATTTCAATGTCAAAGAGATGAGGGCCCTCATTTTTGCCCTACAAGTCTTCAAATCCAGGCTAATGCCAGGGACGTTGAGGTGGTTCACAGACAACCACCACTGTCCTTTGATACATCAAGAAGCAGGGGGGAGCGAAGTGTTACCTCTCATGCAGACTAGCCCTGCATGCCTGGGAATTAGCATTACAAAGCTAAGTCTCTCTCCAGGCAGGTTATCTCCCTTCAGCTCAGAATGTGGTGGCAGACTCACTAAGCAGGTCCATGACCCAGTCTTATGAATGGATGTTACGCAGGGATGTGTTTTTGGACCTGATCCATCATTGGGATATGTCTCAAGTAAATCTTTTTTTGCCTGACCCATAAACAGGCAACTTCCAAAATTCTATGCCAGGGTCCTACACCCCTTGGCCTGGAAGGTAGACACACTATCCTTTTCATGGAAGGGGATGCTTCTGTATGCATTCCCCCCCTTGTCTCTTCTTCAATCGGTCCTACTGAAAATTCAGCAAGACCAACCAAAAATCATGCTGGTGACTCACATTTGGCCAAGGCAGCATTGGTTCCCCCTTCACCTGCACTTAGCCAGAGACAATCCTAACACGTTACCCCACAGGATGGCTCTACTCACACAAGACAAAGGAACCCTAATACATCCACAGCTGTCAACTCTCAACCTGACTCTGTGAGTGATAGGGTTTTAATTCCCTTCAGACACCTACTCTGAAGACGTGCTTCAAGTTCTGCAGGAGTCCTGAAAACCTACTACTAGGAAGTCCTATGTTTCCAAATGAAAAAGGTTTTCCATCTGGTGTCGCAAGAAGGGCCTACAACCACTATCAGTGGATGTTCCTGTGGTATTGCCCTACCTGTGTGAACTGATAAAGGGTGGCCTCACCTATTCTTCAATTAAGGCCCATCTTTCAGCCATTTAGGCTTGTCTGCCTATGTTTCCTCCCTTAGCCTTTAGATTAGAGCTTAAACTGTTTCTTAAAGGTGTCCTTCATAACAGACCACCAAGGAAACCGGTGCCTTCTTGGAATCTCAATTTTGTGCTAGAGAGGCTTACATTGGCCTCCTTTGAGCCAGCAAACTCCTCTTCACTGCAGCACTGCACATGGAAAACAGTTCTACTGGTGGCCATTACCTCTTCCAGAAATGGTCTCTAAGCTGCAGGCTTTGATGTCTAATCTCCTTACTGTCTTCCACAGAGATAGGGTATCTTTACGTACTAACCCTTTCTTTATGCCCAAGGTGGTCAATGAATTATCCCTTAATCAGTGTATAACCTTCTCACCTTTTTTCCTTCCCCTTAATCTTCCATTGAGAGAATTCTGCACACCTTAGATGTGCACAGACAACTTGGATGTTACTTTGACAAAACAAAAATGATCTGTAAGTCTGAACACCTATGTGACACTGCCAGACAAGCTATCTGGAAGTTTGTAAATAATCGTATGTCATTTAAATATCAACATGATTCATATGCTTGTCTTACAAATGTAAGAGAACTATATGTTATGTGTATATTAAACTGTTGGTGTAGAAGTGTGTGTTGAACAGGGTGTGTACAGTACTGAGTTTCAAGGATGTGTCCACAGTGTACCCTACTGGAAAAGAACAGAAATGTATATAAAATATATACCTGTACAAATGTATGTTTTAATAGTAGAAGTTGGAACATAGAGTTAACTTACAGAACTTCAAGAAAATAAGTTATAATTACATTTTTTATGATTGTGTTATCTCTCAGTGAAGCAGACACAATGTAGAGAGCTAGAAGTTTTTGTATTGTCTTGAAATAGAAATAATTACTAGGTTTCAAATGTAATAGTGTTTAATTGTTTTACGACTTCCAGTTCTGGGCAAACATCTGAGAGATTTGTACTTTAAAGACAGAGATGTTAGTTTCTGTTAGCCTGGGAACTAAAGGCAGGTGACAAAGAGAGATGTCATCCAGGCTGACCCAGCAGAAAGGTTTATTATTTATTTAAGAGCTTTCTCAGAGAGAGTCTGGGCATTTTGTATTTTGTCTTTGACCTGGAAACATCCATCATCAGAACTTTTGCCTGTGTGTTGTCTGTAAGTAAGTTATTTAGGGCATAGTATCTCTTAGATATAGATAGGAATGTACTAAAGATTAGTTTAGATGTTTTCTGTATTTATTTGAGACTGTCCTGCAATGTTGTTTTAAAATATTTCCTGTGATTCTGAACTCTGTAGTTACTGTGTTGATTATTGTTTTGTTCTTTTATTATTAAATATATTTAAACCTATCTTTGTGGCTGATATTTGTGAGACATATTTAAGCTCCGAGAGTACTTGCATATGTATTTGGTGACACTGTACAGGCTACTCCTAAATAGCCTTGCTCTTGGTCACACTTACCATTTGGGTAATAGCAACATTTCCCAGTAGGATTGGTTACCTTTTGTGAAGGGCCTTAAAAGTAGCTGATAAGGGGTTCTGGTGGCAGTGATAACTACCTTATAAAATATGGGCATTAGGGGGCATAGTTAGTAAACCTGTGGCAGCCTTTTCCAGGTGTGTGTTTGTGCATAACTCAAATCTCAAAGTGTGTGTGTGTGTGTGTGTGCCAGCTACTTGGGCAAGTACACGAAGCACTGGTTGGACAGAGAGAGTGTTGGAGGGACTTGGATTGGAACCCTGGCTAAAGACTCAACTCTATAGCTGTGCCAGTGGGGTGAGTCTTATTAGGGATCTGGACAAAGAGGGAGAAACCAGACCCAGACTGACTGACATCTCTCTGTGCTCTTAAGGGAAATTGTACTTTACTGTGTGTGTACTTGTCATCCTGCCATTGTGTACGCCCCTCCTGTTGCCATTGGTAGGTGAGGAATAAGGCTCCTTGATTACTGGGCTAGTGCAGAGGCATCACAGCCTGTTTGTGTGCTATCACTCAAGGGCCCTGGGTCAACTGGTTTCCAAGCAAACTGTTTCTTCCCGGATCTCTAAAACTGTCTCTTTCTGTTATTCAGCTAACAGTAAGAGCCTTTCTTCCCCTGTAAGGGCACACTCCACTAGAGCAGTATCCTCCTCTGGGGCTTTCTTTAAAGGCGTAGACACTTGTTCTGTCCTGGAGGCAGCTACCTGGTCCTTTGTTCATACCTTTACTAAACATTATCAACTTGATGTCCTCTCCATGTTCAGGGCTGGATTTGCCAAGCTGTTCTACAGGGTTTTGTAGAAAAAGCCTCTAATTCTTCTTGAGCTTTGGCATTCTTCCTAGTGTGATGAATACTGCAACATGTGAATAGAAGGACATAGAATAGTTGTGTAAAATCTTAGCATAACCATAAATGTCCTTCTCTTCTGTGTGCTGCAGTATTGCGGGCCACCCCGCCTTCCCCCTGATGCTTACATATTCTTTCCTGGTGATATGTTTTTCACCTAGGCTCAGGCCAGTGCTTGGTGGTATTCACTTCTGAGGTTGGTTCGTGCTAACGTCCACTTTATACCCAATGTCTCTTTATGACCGATGTACGTAGAGAGATGTGAGGCATCACACATACCTCACAGTAGCATGTAAACTTTTGTATGCAGGCCGGACTTACGAGTCAGCCATAGGCAGACTACTCCCTAGTGTGGTGAATACTGCAGCATGTAGAAGAGGACATCTATGGTTATGGTAAGATTTTACACAACTATTCTTTTTCACGGTTATATCAACCTCTTATAGTATTGCTGTGAATAAATAATGTTACCTATCCTCAGCAGCTTCCTACTGGCACAGATGGTTTATTGCCTGACTACAGCAAACATTACTTGTAAATTAGCTGGGGTGGCGCAGATAATCTCCTCTCCAACTCCAGGAAGAAGGTGCATGTTGTTGCCATAACAGGGCTGACTGCAAGTGTGGACTTTGGCAGAGACACAGATATATTCTGTATACGGCGGGTTGTGAGAGGTAGCCTGCCTAAACACAGAAACATGTACTTGCTGAGACTGTGTATGTGACAATGTGACAGTGCACGTCTACCATGGGAGATGAGCCAGATCATCTGAAACCATCACTGCTCAGTCCACTCCCCACTTCACATATCAACAGTTAGTTCCGCGAACTTTGAGGTCTAGGGCTATGTATAGAGCTTGGAGGTAATGGGTACAGCACTAGTTAGTGCTGGCAAGGTGCCAAGTGGTTAAGTGATTTGGTGTGGTGATGCATACCATTTTTTTTCTGTAGGATATAACTATTCAATTAGAAATGTTGCAAAACTGACACAGTAGAAAGAAATATTTTGCTCCACCCATCCTGAGAATCTAGAATTTCTGTTTAAGGATGTCTCTTTAAGGAAAAACATGGATGGTTGGAGCAGGTATTCACATTGTTAAACTATCATTTTTTTTTTAACTTAACTTGCTGTATAGTTTATTACACTGGGTCTTTAAACATCTGAAGACTTTTGGTTTTCCTCTTTATGCTATGTGGCAGTAACATCTTTTTTTCTGAACTATATATTGGTGAGTTAAGACCACTTCCACATCTTGTGTGTTGAATTGTGAGTTGTTAGGTCTGGGTCTATATCATATGTTCGAAGTTTTATAACTTCGAACATTAAACTATCGAATTTAAATGTTCGAAGTTATAAAACTTCGAACATATGTAAAAAAAAAACTAACAGCTGTAGACAGGGGAGAAAGCCCCCATGCACCCCCAACACCCCTCGCTCTTTAAATATACCAACTCCGAGACTGCACTACAGTGCAGAATTACTGCACTGTAGTCCGGTCTCAGAGTTGGTATATTTAAAGAGTGGGGGGTGCATGGGGGCTTCCCCCCTGACTACACTAGTCAGGTAAGTTCAGTTTGTTTTTTTGTTTTTTGTTTTTTTGTTTTTGTTTTTTTTTTAATATGTTTGATGTTTGAAACTTAGTACATTTAAATTTGATTATTTAACGTTCAAAGTTTTCAAACTTCGAACATATAATATAGACCCCGTTAGGTTCAGTTCACTAAAAATATAATTTTTTGAAATAAAAAAAAATTGTAAAACTTTAACCATATTTTTCCACCTCTGTGGGTGTGTGTATGTGTGTGGGTGTGCTGCTGTCTCTGACCTGCACCGTCTTATGTAATCAGCTTCACACTCGCAGCATTTTTGGAGAAAAAGAAAGCTACTGCACCAGAACCACTAGTGTAGGAGGACAGGGACCTGATTCTGACTTGCTGCTCAGGTGCTTGATGGAACTGGCTGGAAGGGTGGGCAGTCCTATCCTGTTGAACAGGGGGTGGCACAGCCAGCCACATGCACCATCACTATCCCAGGCGGGGCAGCAACACAGATGGGTGGCTTGGGTTGTAAGTAGGTGGGGGTGGGGGGATTAGACTCACCAAGCTACCCATGATTAGTAGCCTACATAGCATACAGAACTGCTCACTGACAAAGAGAAGGCATTGTGGTCCTCTGCAGTGGCACAGTTCACACATTCCACCTCCCAGGGGATGAAATTAGGCTGTCCAGATGCTTTCACTGTCAGGTTTTGCAGTAAAAGTACAAAGCAACCTCATGGCTTGCCTGTATGATCCCCACCCCCACCCCCTGTGCAACTATTGTCTGGCCTCCTGGTTGGATTCCTGGAGTAGAAAAATGAATGGACACTAAAACTGAACGGAAGCTTGATAGTCAGCAGGGGCTTTTGTAGCTAGTGTAGGGTGGAGAGGGCAACCATCCTGGGCACAAACTGTTAGGAAGGAGATTGTCCAGTCCCAGTTGCTTTTCAGTGCATAGTGGCATTTACAGATAAGTGCCAGTAATGTATTTGAGGTCAGCTGTAGCATTCCATTTGTGGTATAAACTGTAGCAAGTGCTTTCTGCAAATGAGAGGGGTGCCAGATTGGAGTACAGCATCGGGTGCAAAAATAGCTAGCTACACCTCTGTCAGTAAGCCTGTTTGGGTGGGGAGTGGTAAAAGTCATCATGGAAAGAAAACTATTACAGTTTTGTAGTGATTGCTGATCATAATGGCTGTTTTTGTTAAAACAGGCCTTCCCTTATTTGCAAGTCACTGTCTTCATCAGATTATTCAACAATCTACCATTTGTGTAATAGCCTGCTCTCTACTGTAATATGGGCCTAAGGGGCAAAGTCCCCACCCCAGCCTGTACAGTAGGCTTTGCCTGTAAACTTTTTTATCTGTTATATTTTGCTAGTGTTTGCTTATTGAATTTTGATAGTAGCTGTATGCTATATTTGCATTCACTCTGAAAGTGTTCTTTGCTGGTGTGATTTGCTGTAATATGTGAGGAATTATTTGAGATTGGTATTGTGTTCCTCAAGGCTGAAAGTCTACTAGTGACTCCAGTGTTAGCCTAGTTGTCATAGGTGATTACTGTAACCTTTGTGGTGTTATAACTGGTGACTGCCATAGTCAGTCATTGAGACATTACTTAATTTTGGATCAGTGGAGAAAGGCGTCACTGGAAAACCTGTTCATAACAGATACTTATTTTCCCATAGAACTGCTAGGTAAAGGAACAAGCCTAAAAATGTGTGTTTGATTTAGCAGCAGTCAGCTTTCCTCAGTATTGCAAAGGAATTATGCAAGCCCTTTACACACTTAGTAAATGCCATATGTTTCAGAATCACAGCTATACTGTTTTGTTTTCATTGAAGTAAACTGTGAAATTAAAGAATTAAAAATACATATTGGCTAGCTATATTAACGCAAATACACAGTTCATCAGAAAGTCTCCAGAACTGTTAGTATAATACTGTAAAAATGCAGTGTGGTGTGAGAGCAGAGAAGCAGCATGGAATGTAATTTTCTCTCTTTATCTGCTTTGTGGTGTTATTTTTCACTGCTTGAATTTCTTATCACAGGATAATTGTCAATTAACGGTAGGTAGTACAAATTACTTTTGCTGTTTTAGTAATTTAAGATAGAAACAGTAGGTATCATTGAGTTCTATGGACATAATTAATCAACAGCTTATGTTTGATTTATTTTCTTCACACAGTACATGAAGTATAAAACTGCAAATGTATTTAGTACTGCCTGGAGGGAATTCTAGTTTTATGCTTTTTTTTTTTTTTCCCTTTCCACATTGTTTTTCTGTCTGCTGTGCTGAACCTGCACTCTGTCACTTGACACCTCCCTAGTTCGTCCACCCCTATACCTTTCACCAGTAATATCAATGGTTTACCACCGCTCTAGATCACCTTTAATCTGTGTCCACACTGGGAATGAGAATAGTAATATGACGTGCATGTCCTTGTATATGGCCGTGGACAGTTTAGAGTATTCCACAGATTCCTTGCCATGTCATTTCTAGTTTGGGGATCCTGATTTACCCATCACTGTCGCACTGCTTATGTTGATGTAGTAGCACTGGCTACTCGGGTCATATTTCTGAGTGATCCAAAGACATTTACTCTTCCTTGGTAGAAAGAGAGAAGGTTTTCTTAAGAAAGCTGACCTGAGTGTCCACAGATAGACAGCTGTATAAGGAAAAACACATTTCTTTGTTTAACTCATTTTTTGTTTGATTGTAGTGTGCATTTCATTGTGGTGTGTTATTTTAAAGTTCTCTTCCATTGAATATTAAAACTTCTGAGTTAGGAAAGAAAACAAATATTGCCTGTTGGTTCATCATCAATTGGAAATCTTTTCTCTTCCCCACCTTCTTCAACCCAGGCACCAGGGGTTCAGAGCCAGGGCAAGGTGGGAGAAGAGTGAAGGGACATGGTCCACTTGCCTCTCCTAAGGGGGGGGAGGGTAGTGGGTATTTGTGGAGCACACATGGAAGCAAAATGTCCCTGGTGGAAACTGGGGACAACCACTTTCTGTGCTTGAGGGAAGGGGCGTGGGATGCTTGCTGGCAGTGTACCTTGCAGAAGTAGAGAACCACCAGCATGTGCAGCCCTTTGCACATTACCCCCTTTGACTCTGCAAGCTGTCATTAAGGGGCTGAAGGGCTGAGGAAGAAAAAGCCCTCAAACTACCACTAGTGGCTGTCTAAATGACCCCTCCAGTCGTATGTCACCCCAGTGATGGGAAAATGAGATGATTGAATAGGAGAGTGCTGATTATTGACAGGCGATGGGTGCAAAAAGTGTGCAAAAAAGGAAACTTTCTTCTGACACCGCAGGGGTGTATTTGTTTGGGGAGTCAAGCCCCTTCGCTTGGGGAGGGTCACTGCTGCTACTTCATCACTTTGATACTTGGTTGTTTGCGATATTCTGGTTGTCTAAGCATCTGGTCCACTATTAAAACTCCTTTTAAATTGTTCCTTCACCTTGTGATGTTACTTGGTCACTTAATTGAATATGACTCATTGTGATCTGAAGGATTTCAGCATGCCAGACCTGTCTGTCAACATCTGCTTCTTCAAGTTCTTTCAAATTCATATTCATTATTTTAGTAATGCTGTGCATTCCTCTTAACTTCTGCCACCCCTCCTTTTACCTTTTCAACATCACTGTCTTGTCTAGGGAATCCTGTCCTTGCTTTATGTGGCAAAATATTTTTGTTTGTTTAATTATTAGACTTTCCAATGAGCAGTCTGGATTTATTTCCTTAAATATTGAGTGATTTGATCTTGTATTCCACAGAATTCTCAAAAGTTTTCTCCAGCAGCACAGTTCAGAGGCATTGATTTTTCCATTGCACAGCCTTGCACATAGCTATCATGGCTATATGTTCCAACTGGGAAAAGCATAGCTTTGACTATGTGGACAGTAATTGATAATGAGTCTTTACTCTCACATCTTATCTATAAGTGTCATGGGCTTCTTTCCAAGTAACAAATGTCTTCTAATTTCATAGCTGCAGTCAAGGTCCATTAAGATCTGTGAGCGCAAGAAAATACAGTCTGGCACCTCCTTCACTTCTTCCCTATATATTTGTAAAGACTTTATAAGACTTGATGAAGTGATGTATTTTATGTTGAGCAGCAAGCCAGCTTTTGCAGTTTCTGTCTTTACCTTCATCATCAATTAAGCTCTTTCTCACTTTCAGCCATCAAAATGGCATTGTCTACATATCTGAGCTTGCTAATATTTCTACTAGCACTTTTGATTCCATTATGCAATTTGTGTAATTCATCATTTCACATGATATATTCGGCATATGAATTAAACATAAGAGGGTTGTACTGGTGTAGGTGGGAGAGAATTATTTAGCTGGAGAGGGATTGATCCTCCTTTTTTTTTTCCTTGAAATATTTAAGGGAAAATACGGAAGGAGAAAGGGTAGTAAGAGGAGTAATAGATAGGGGCTAATGAGTGTTGACATTGATATAAATAGACAAGTTAGATGGGTTAGGTGCTTACAGAGTAGGTTGAGTTCACAAATGGAAGGGAAGATAAAGTATGGACAAAATGATTGTGGGGAAAACCGTGGAAGCACAAGGGATATGTTTAACACAGAAGGGCTGGTGCGTAGATGATACAGGATGGGGAGCACAGGACCACTGTAGCTATCGATCCTGACTTGCAGACCCTTGTTCAAGATCTGCCCACAGGAAGCCTAGTGTGGTGGACCAGAGTGTACTGGGACACCAGAGTCTTACATCCACTGCAGGGGTGTTTGATAAGGGCCTCACCAGCTCTGCACAACCTACACCATAGTCTGCAGCTAGACCTGCTGTGGGCGGCCCACAGTAGAGGAGCCACCGCTTCCACCATGACAAGCAGACCCATGACACTCTTGGGGGGGATAAAATGGACAACTGCAGCTGTGTTGGCCCAGACTGTTCTAGATCTTAAGGGGGAGACGTACAAGAAGAAGAAATTAAAATGCAGTGGCTGTTAAATTATTTTATAGCAATAGCAGTAGTATTGCTAGTAACTTGATATACGATATAGTAATATATTGTCTAATGTTGTATAGCATAACACCACAATTATTACTAATATTAGTAGTATTTTTTGATAGAAATGATACTTGTGGGGTTGTTGGGAGCAGCTCCTCCAACCTCCTGTGATAGAGGCAGTGGATGAAATCCATCACCTCCCATGCTGCAAAACCAAAATGAAAAAGGGTATTATCCCAGTACTGTCTTATTTGCTTATAAAGAAGGGTATTATTATCCAAGTTCTGTTTTGTCTGTTATAATATAAACAAACTCTCTTATATTTGCTATGGCAGCTGCCATCTGTTCACTAAATGTAAAGAAAGAGTAAGCCATCCCAGTATGCCCCCAACCTATAACCTAATTGCAAGTTTACTACCTAGTACAATAAGGAATCCCTGCCTATTGAAATGGTCTGTTTATTCTCTTTGAGTTTCAAGGTGGTCCATCCCTCCTTCGGAACAGGGAATATATAATCTTGGTATGCACTGAGTTTTATAAATCATTTGGTGAGCATGAAGCATCATCCTTGTTTTCCTGTCTAATCCAACATGTTTTGAGGCCAGTCAATCACTCCAAAACTGTAAGTTAGTTCAGGAAGAGCAAATTGGTTTATAGCATGGATTTTGTTCCTAGATGTCATTGCTGTTTTCAGAATTAATTTAAGTCTTCTAAAGTATTCCTTACTAAGTTTTATTCACATTTGTTCATGTTTTATTGTTGATCCTTCATCAGTTCCCAAATATTTGTACTCTCCCTCTTGTTCAAGTTCTTTTATATCACATTGTTGTCCCACACTGATGTTTTCCTGGTGCGGGAGTTTTCCTGCTTTAAAGGTTGTTTTTGCACACTTATCAAGACCAAATGACATTCTTATATTATCTGAAAAAGTTTTGACAATCTGCAGCTGTGCTTTCAGATCCTCATCTGTTGAACTATACAGTTTTAAATCCTCCACAAAGAGAAGATGAGAAATCTTTACACCTTGTTGTTTTCTAGGAGCCAAATTGTAGCCATGGCCTAAGCTGTTAAGTAAGCAGCTTAATGGGTTAAGGGCAAGGCAGAATAGCAACGGTGACAGAGAGTCACTCTGAAATATCTCACTTTGAATTTTTATCCCTGGGATATCATGGCTTAATCATGATCACGGTCATGCAGTCGATTAGTGTAAGGTGTATCTTATACATCTTAAGCACTATTTTATCCATGAATGTGGGATACTATCAAATGATTTTTTGTAGTCAGTCCATGCCATACTTACTTAAATTCTTCCCCTTTTTACTGTTCTGCAGTATGACTTTAACAACAAATGATCCTTTGTTCCATATGACTTTCTTTTATTGCCCTTTTGTTCTACTGCTATAATTCAGTTTTTTTTCTAAATGACTATAAACTCTGTCGGCATCAGTTCCCGTGTATAGTTCATACATCGTCGGAAGGCAAGTTATTGGTCTATAATTTTTAAGGTAGCTTGCAGGTTCATTCTTAAGTAGGAGCATCGTTTTTCCTGTTGTTAACCAGGTTGGTGTCTGTTCAGGGTGTGCGTATAAATTGTTATTACTCATGACTAAATCTTTGTGCAAAGATGTTAATACTTTCAGCCAAAAGTTAGGTACTACATCTGGGCCTGGGGTTTTCCATTTAGAGGCTTTTCTTAACCATGTTTCAATCTCTGTGGCTGTTACTTCATCCCATTTAATCTCCTGTACCTTTAGACCTCTTATTCTTTCTTTTAACTTCTTCTTTCCATTTAGCACTTTATGTTCCACTTTATGTTCCACAGGATCTTCATAGATACTTCTCCAAAATGTCTATTTCTTCTTTTTTTGGTGGTTTTCAACTCCTTTTACCTTATTTCCCATTTCTCTATAAAACTTTTTTGTGTCATGAATAAATTGCTTATTTTGTAGTTTTTCCTTTATATTTATCTTCATATCTTCTAAGTTTTTCCCCCGTGCTGAAATTTTTAGTTTATTTGCAATAGTGCATGATAGATCCTGGTCTGTTCTAATACTGCACATTGCTTTTATCACATCTATCTTTCTTAGTATTGTTGATCTGTTCCCTCTTCTGTAGTCTTCTAACAGTGACACTTCTTGTCTTAACTACTTTATAGTTTTCTCTACTCGATATTTTCATGATGGTATTCAATTTCTCCCCTTCCTTTCCCTTACTACCCTGTGTTCTTGTGGTAGAACTTTATCAGTTATTAATTTAGCTGCACGGTAATATATCCAGTTTACCTCTGTTATATCACATGGATCTTTAGGAACAGTCCTAATTACCGTCTTCATTTGTTTTATCAGACTTCTGAGTCTATTTCTTTTATTGACCTTGATATATCTGTCTGTCTATTAAATCAAGCAGCTCTTCTCTTAGCTCATGTTCTTACAAACTGAGGGCACATCCCTTATTTTCCAATTCCTGCGGGGATTCTATAGAAGGTTCTATAGCATCTTCCTGTGGCACATTCTCTCCAATTTCATCCTGTACCATCCATTGCTCTGTCATATGGGAACTCACTGGCCTATCACTGCTCAACATTGACTGCATCAGAACTTCCACATTTTCTTGTACTTCACTTGCTGTCTAGCTTCGAGTGAACATTTATACTGGTTTCCTGTGGAGGTCTCCACGTTATCTTCATATAGTACCTGACCAGTTGTTTCCTTTTCCACTGGTTTCTCTTTAATTTGGATATCCATTACTGTATCGTGTTGTGGTACTTTCTGAATTAGCTTTTCTACACTGAATCCTTCACTTTGCAAGTACTCCATAACCTCAGTTACTATTTTGTTAACTTCTCCATTACTAATCTCCTTTTCTACTTTTCCTGTTTATCTTCTTATTTTTTTGTATTGTAAAGTTTACCATGTCCGGATTCCTTTGGCTCTATTTCTCTTCAAATATTTTTGGTGCTGCTCTTTTTGTATCGGTTAGTTTTGTTTTCTCCTTTGCATAAATATTACACCATATTAAATCTCTTTTTCTTTCCCGTGTCCATAGTTTTTCAGATGTTTCCTGATATTTCTGTTTCTCCCAATTTTGAGGACTCACTCCATCCTGCTGTGATGTAATCTGTGTTAGACCTTCTACACCAAATCCTTCATTTCGCAGGCAGTCCATAACTTCAACTTCTGTTTTTTTTTTTATCTTCTACTTTAGTAATCCTTTTCTACATTCCGTCTTTGTGATTATTTTTTTTATTGCAAAATGTTTTATATCCGGATGCTTTTGCCTGTATTTCTCTTCAAATATCTTTGGGGATGCCTTCTTTACATTAATTAATTTGGCTTTCTCCTTTGCATAAATATTGCACCATATCAAGTCTGTCTCTTTCCCATGTCCATATTTCTTTTTTATACTTTTCAAATATCTCTTGGTTTTGTTTTTTATATAGTCGCACTTACTCAGATGCTTCTTTTTTTCCAAACAGGTCAAGGCTTCTTGATCTGTATACTGTTTTTCACAAATCTGTTTTATTAATAAACACAAATTTTCATTTGAAGCTTCTGACAGTTTTCCTTTACCTCTTTTTTTAATTTCTTCAAATCTTTTGGGTTTCTAATACTATGACGGGAATGGACCCCATTCCTAAGTCAAAGTATGATTAAAGTTCATGAAGTTAGTATTGTTTCAATCTTTGATGTCAGCCAAAAGTACTCTTCACAACACTTGCAATGTTTCCAGTAATGACTCGTCCTGCAATTTGTACGGGGTTACATGGATTGGTAACGTATCCAAATATGATTGTAATGTTTTTTTTTGTTTTTTTTTTATAAGACCAGTTGCTCCAACTACTACTGGAACTGTCTGAGTATTTTTCTTCCACATTTTTTCTCATTTCTGCCTGCAGATCCTGATATTTAATGCACAGCTTGCTACCCTCAATTCGGTGGTCAACTCATCCATGAGACTCATTTCATATGCAGCAGATGGAGTGAGGGCGACGGGTTCAGACATGTCTATTAGGAGGCAGGCTTGGATGTGCCTTTGCGAATTCATAGAGTCCTTTAAGTCTTCCTTTGTTAATGCTCCCTCCGATGCCTCATCTCTCTTTGGGCCCAAAGTAAAAGAAACGCTAACCTGGTGTGAACAGGAGGGCAAGACTTGTCTGCCATTGGAGTACATTTTTCCACACCCACCAGACCATTTCCAAAGGGTCTGAGAGGTAGTGGAAAGATGTGGTTCAAGAAATCACAAAGGTCTTACCAGGACACACAAGGTGGTAGTTCCCCCAGAGGCAGAGGGGGGAACAATAATGGAAGACGCAGCCCTCGCATTACAGGAGGCCCGCAGAATCAGGGCTCAAGAGAATTTTTCTTTGGTAGACCCTTTCAGCACTCCTGAAGAAGTGCCCAACTGCTCGCCTTTAGAGGCAGTCGGGGGATGACTGTCACTGCACCTGTAAACCTAGCGAGACATAACCAATGGCAAATGGGTGCAGGACATAATATCCAGGGGTTACATCATTCCCTTCTCTTTCCCCAGTCTCATAAGCAAATCAGTTCCAGACGTTCCACCCAGTCAAAAGGAACAAGCAATGTTAGAAATTCAAAAGTTGCTAAGAAAGAGTCATTTAAGAATTCCCAGCGTACCAGAGAGGATCCGGAGCTTACTTAAGATTCTTTTCAAGCAAGGTTACCCTGGGATGATATCTGCACTGCAGCCACTTGGGCAAAACCGCATACCTTTATTACTCATTACAAATTGAATTTGGCCTCCAGGAGTAGAGCTTCTTTTGGTTGTATGGTTCTGAGGAATAATCTCCCATGAGCCACCCAGGAATTAGGTTGCTTGGGACACAGTCCCATCAGTGAGAATAAAGGCGAGATTGACAGCAACACATAAAGAAGTTATGTACTTACTATAACATTCCATGTGTGTTGCCTTTATTCTCACAACCCACCCTACATGGCCCCTTCCAGATCTCCTGGGTGACCAAGTGGACATTGGATTTATGGATGTCATTACCCTCAGAAATACTAACCTTGACCTTTAGTAAGCATAACTACTGTGTACGGTTTTCATATAATAGGTATTTGTTGCTCTCCTCATAATTTCTGGGCAGGCAAACAAGATCTGAGGAAGTTGGGGAACTTCATAATAGGTAGGGAAGGATGCCACAAGCTTTTGTAAAGGCAGAGACTGAACCGACCCATCAGTGAGAATAAAGGCAGAGATGGACAACATACATGGAACATTATGGTAAGTACATAACTTCTTTTTAATTCACATACTCTTATTCTGTCAGTGTCTCAAGTTAATAGTACTAATATTTTAAAAGTGTCCCTGATTGTACCTGATTATTTGTGGATCTGTCCCTGAGTCTTTTAAGATTTTTCCTTGACTGGTTGAGAGCTGTGGTGACAACTGCCTTTGAACTATTGACTGATTTAATTGCTCTGTTTTGCTCTAAAAGGCATGGTTACATTGGAAGCAGGTGTGAGTCAGTGTAAGTTCTCATCCTCTCTGCAATAAAGACAGTGAAAAATAGTTTCACACCTCTCTCTGTTTTTAATAGCAGTTGCCGAGTTCCTGACATCAGCAGGACTAGCTGCCTGCATAAAATTGTCAGCAGTACTCTATTTCTGTGTGTCTCTGGTATGCCATGCAGGTGTAGACAAATTCCTCTGCACGTTATGTGAGAAGAGACGTTAAGCTAAAAAAAGTGGGTGGCCTTTCCCTTCAGGTTCCTATCACGTAGTCCAACATTTACAAGTTCGAACCACATATGGTCGAGACCATGCGTTCGAATTTGTAAAAGTTTGAGCATTTGAATGGAAATCTCCGTAAGGAGAGGTTTCCATTCACTTCAATGTGGTGCGATCTCGGAGTTGGTATATTTAAGTAGCGGGGGTGTGGGGGGTGCAGGGGGGCTTGCCCCCCTGCTTATAACAATTTATTTTTTTGTCCGTTGTGTTTTTATTTTTTTTTTATGTAGTTGAAGTTCTGTAACTTCGAAGATAATGGTTTGACCATTAGGTGTTTGG
The DNA here is from genome assembly GCF_019279795.1 of Protopterus annectens. Classification (NCBI taxonomy): domain Eukaryota; kingdom Metazoa; phylum Chordata; order Ceratodontiformes; family Protopteridae; genus Protopterus; species Protopterus annectens. Next base: position 56,820,252 of record NC_056733.1, read on the forward strand.
AGTTACGGAACTTCGACTATCCAACATAGACCCTTTCCCTTCCTTTGATTCCAAGACAAGGAAATGAAAGTCTTGTAAATTACAAGCAGGTTTTTGCTAGCCATACAGTACTGGAACCATGGTTATAGGGTGAAAGGCATCCTAATAGTTGAGTTAAACTGTAGGAGAACGTGTTTTCCTTTAAGGTACTTAAGCAAAATGTACTGTATGCTAATTGGATGCTGCTGTCCGCAGAGTTTTACATACACATACACACACACACACACACACACACACACACACACACACACACACACACACACACACACACTCAAAATACTTTAAACTGACAGTTCAAAGTTGGCATTATCTCTGCAGTAATTACCCATAAATGTGGCATTCTTACAATGATATCACTGCGAAATAGTGAAAAATATACTTTGTGAATGACTGTAATCATTGCTTTTCCACTTCTGCCACACACTGGACAAGCTGGTTAGGCTACTAGTCTTGCAAGTCATTGTCCTGGTGGTGACATTGCCCACCAGTGCATGGAATGGCAGTCATTTCATTTAACTCAGCATAATTTTTTCATTAACAGCCCTCCTTCTGCAGCTTAAAACCTCTCAGTATACCTGGTACAGTATAGGTGTTCTTCATATGCCAGGTTAGTGCTTTGCCCTGAGCTTCTACAGAAGACTTGATGCTATAACCAAATTCAAAAGCAAAATGGTGCCTGTTGTGTGAAAATGAGACTCTTAGGATGTGAACCCACACCTAGTGCAACGTGACTGTAAGCAGCAGAGATAACTTGCACGGGTTTAGGTGAAGCATTGCTCATGCACAAGTAGGACAGGTGCACGTGCATTAAACTGAATAAAATTTGAAACTTCATGAACATCATTTTGTGTGCTGCTGGTTACTGCATTTCTGTGAAGATTAACTGAAAGGTATAGTTATAGCATTTTGTTTCTGATAAGTGCAGTGAAGGGCTAAAGAGTGAGAATAAACTCAGATTACTGAAACAGAGTAAGGACTTTGGAGGATGTACTTCCAAGGTACTGGTAAGAGGGTTCTATTACTGCAGTTGCAAAGTTATCAAGTTATGAATAAATTTTGTAGTAAATACTGTGCCTAGCACTTTTCCATGTTTTTCAGAGTTTGAGGCACTTGTTAGCAATCTGTATAGACTGTATTGAATTTTATGAAGTGAAATATCCGGCCTATCTTTTCACATTTCAGTAGTCTGATTGGACACCAAAAGACCCCCCCACACACACACACACACACACACACACACACACACACACACACACACACACACACACACATTCATACACAGATGGGGAAAATGAGAAGTACATTCATTGAAATAATGCTGTTTTTTTACCATCCCCACAGCTGACCTTCAGCTCCCACCAGCTCTTCACCTCATTTACCAGATCTATCAAACCTGCTTTTACCTTTCCTGCATTCAACCCAACCAATATCTGGGGTCAGCGAGGAGATCAAGGACACTAGTGCAGCACCACACTGCTGCTGAGGAGTGCACCCTATCCCCTACCATGGGAAACAAGCGTAGACTATAATGAGCTCTACTGGGAAATAGTGTTGATAGCCTGTAGACACCCCGGTTTAAACGACATGATTTCCCTTGCACCTGTACTGAAGCTCAGATCTGCCAAATTATACATTGGGGCTTACATTTAAACAAATGGGCATGAATATTAAACTCACAAATTTTACACCAACACAAAATCTGTCAAATGCATATTTATTCACTAATTACATCAGTTCATTTATTCATTTGGTACTAGTACATTATATTTGGCATTCATACATGTGTTTCCTAATCAAGCCTAGATATTCTAACCTCCTTCTCTTCCTCACAGGTAGTCCCTCGCCCTAACTACTTGTGGGTTCCCCAGACACTATTCGCTCACCGCTGCAACTGCTCGGACCAGAACAAGGATTAAATAAAGTCAACCCTATCAGTACATTTCTACAGGGTTAAATCTGAAGATTTCCTCTTTGTTAAACAGTATCACACTAATCTCAGGAATCTGGCTATGCTGCTACATTAAGTATAGCCCTAGCTATAATTACCTGAGCTCTGCTACGGTACTGTACAGCCATTCTTTACTGTTTAAATCACTCCTGGCAGTGGATGCCCCGCTCCGCTTCGCTCCCCTCCCTGCCCCCATATCTCACCCGCCCCCAGTACCCCTACATTTAAAGGAAAAGCCAGACCCTCCCACTTCCCCCCCCCCCGCAAAACCACAACTCCTGGGACTCACCCTACTCCTCCCACCTCAAGGCCCACCCACCTTAACAAGTCTAACACCATACCTCCTCCCCTGCAAATCCACAACTCCCGCCACTCACCCTACTACTCCTCCCACCTCAAGGCCATCCACCTTATCAAGTCTAACACCAAACCTCCTTCCCCTCTTCATATCCTATCCCTACCACCAGCATGGCTAAATACATATATTTCGTGGCCCCTCTTACAACAATACTACTCTTCACCATCTATTTCTTAACTAAGTATGAAAATCAATCCTTGGTAGGAATCCCTTCCACAAGGGCCACACTAACTCCCAATACCATCTATATGTCGCTCCTATTACACCTCCACTCTACCAAGACAAGGCAATGTCCCCCAAAGTAGTCCATCTCACGCTTCACCACCCCAAAACTACAACTAACATAACCAACCTCAAATTGCTATTTAAATTACAAAGATTTCTAGTTTACCTGAAAACTAGAATAATCATTGATGGTGACATCCATCCTAACCCAGGCCCCTATAATCTCAAACCCAAACCCTCTAACTTAATCTATAAACCGTTTGACTCCTTGCTAATACTGCATCTAAACCTTAGAAGCATTAACAATAAAATTCACATCTTACATGCAATGATAGCTACTCATTCACCTGACATTATGTGTTTAACTGAAACCTGGTTAAAACCCTCCACTAAGGATCAAGAGATCCTTCCACCCGGTTATAATATCTTCAGGGCAGATCGTTTAAAGAAGAAGGAGGAGGAATAGCTGTTATGTTCAAAAATACCTTAAATATCCATAGGAATACAGTACAACCTCCTATAATCTGCAACCTAGAACTAATTGCCCTAAAAATTTGCCTTAACACTCAAAAATGCCTTAACCTCTTAGTCACCTATATCCCACCGGGGAAGAATATAGAAAACTTAGAGCAAATCTTGTGCTGGTCAGCCACCAACTACCCACAAGAAACCATAGTACTTGGGGACGTTAATATTGACTGGTCTCTCTGCTCCACCCATACAACCCCACAACCCATTAACTTATATGGTTTTTCCCAACATATCCTAACCCCAACCAGAACAGGCAATTCTCTCCAAAAAGAAAGCACTATTGACTGGATCCTTACCAATAGGGACTCAAGCAACTACACTACTGGCACCCTTCCCAATGACCTCAGTGACCACCTCATAACTTATATTATTAAACACAAATGCCCTACTTCCAACCCTCCTGTATATAGACTAATCAGAAACAAAAAGAAATTTATCCCTCAACAATTTCTAGATGAACTAAAATGCTGTAACTGGACCTTATTAAGAACTCTGCCCCTCCAGGAGAGTGTGACCTACTTTAACAACACATTCCTAAAGATACTTGACACACATGCCCCTCCTAGACAAATTAGATCCAAAATACGCATAGCTCCTTGGCTTACTAGAGAAACAAAAATTAAAATTATACTCCGTAACCAAGCCTGGGTCAAATGGAGAGCAACAAAAACCCCTCAAGATCGAACCAAATTTCAACAGCTAAGAAACACAACCAAATCAGCCGTTACCTTAGACAAAAAACAATACTTCTGCCACCTCCAGCAGAAACACAAGAATAACCCAAAGAAATTCTGGGCTAGTTTCAACAACCTCCAGCACCCAGGAAACACTACTACCCCAACCCCCGAAAAGCTCATTGAGCAAGGGCCGGAAGAAATAGCCAATTCCTTTAACTCTTACTTCACCGAGACAATCCAAAACCTTGCCAGTCAACTAACCTCCTCTCCCCCATCTGCCACACAACCCCAAGTTGAGACCCCTACCCAGTTCACTTTTAAACCTGTCTCCACATCATACATATATTCTCTCTTAAAAAAAACTTAAACCAACCACTCTAGCAGCTGATCACCTCCCAGCAGAATTCTTACAAATAGCCGCTGAAGTTATTGCATACCCTATATCCATCCTTATCAATAGAACCATTACCGGGTTAGTATTCCCACTGTATGGAAGATATCCCACATCATCCCACTTCACAAAGGAGGCACCTCCACGGAAATCTCAAACTATAGACCAATAGCTATACTGTCCCCAATAGCAAAAATTATGGAAAGATGTATCCACAAACAACTTCTTCACTACCTAACATGCAATCATCTCCTATCCAACACCCAACATGGCTTTCGCCCCCACCATAGTACAACCACTGCCCTCCTTTCCTTTGTCGACTCCATTAATAACAATCGCAATAGTAAACTTATATGCTGCGCCTCTTTCTTGATCTGTCAAAAGCTTTTGACATGGTCAACCACCAGCTCCTACTGTCCACCCTTGAATCCTTGCATCTGGACACCCCAGCTCTAACATGGTTCAAAATGTACCTAGCTGATAGGAAACAGGCTGTCCTATGGCAAAATAGACTATCAGACCTCCTTCCCAACACCATTGGTGTCCCTCAAGGCTCAATACTTGGACCACTTCTGTTTTCCATCTTCATTAATGACCTTCACTCAGTTATCCCTCAATCCACCTGCATACAATACGCTGACGACTCCACCTTAATCTGCTCTGATGCCTCCCTCTTCAACCTCCAAACCACCACTCAACTCTGCTTTTCTCTAGTTGAAAAATGGTTTACCGACCTCAAACTCCTACTCAACCCAACCAAAACCAAATTACTATTATTTTTCCCAACGCCTTCTACCCCAGTTAAAGAATTCCCAAACACAGATAGTAATGCCTTCTGTATCAAATCCAACAATGGGACTATCATAACCCCTGTCACCAATACCAAATTACTAGGAGTAACTATTGACCATAAGCTCAAATTTGACATACACATCACCCAAACAGTTAAATCTGTTAACAAAAAACTTGGATCCATGTACAGAATAAAAAATTTTCTTACTCAGACTGCTAAACTTACCATTGCCCGCACACATCTCCTCTCTACACTCCTCTATGCCTCCCCAGTCCTTTCTTTCCTCCATAAACGTGAACTAAACATGCTCTCCCAGGCCTACCACCACATTACTAGATTTATAACAGGTTCTCCATATCGCACCCACCATTGTCATAACCTGAGGCAACTTGGGTGGTTGGAACTGCCCAATCTTCTCAAACTAAACCAACTCTCTGAAGCATGGAAAATAATTAACCAACCAGACAGAACCCCCGCTCTGTGTAGCATACTGATACCATACACTAACCTAAATAGTCTCCGATCTTCCAATAGCACCCAGATCCTAACCATTAAAGCCAATAATTCTGGTGGCGATGCCCTCTTCGCCAACTCCATTGGCAAGCCATGGAACGCCCTCCCAATCTATCTCAGAAATACTACCTCTCACAAACAGTTCAAAAAGAACCTTAAAGAATATCTCAAGACACTATGGCTATGCCCATGTCCTGAACCTGATTAAGCTAATATTTCATACCTTCACACCAAATCTATCCAGTCCTCATCTCCTAATTCTTGTTCCCTTATCACTTATCTGGAAATACATTTTTACCACAAATATAAGATGGTGACTCTTGAACTTGATATACTCTATTAGTATATTATATTTCCCTGTCATGTTTTACCAGATGATTGATCTTTGTCTCATTATACTTCTATGTAAATGGACTTTTTTTTTTTTACTAACCTTGTAAATGTACAGCGTCTACTTATTTATACTTTTTGTAACTTGCATTGTTATAACCTGGATTTTTTTATACAACTTGTTTTGAGATTTTGTGTTTTAAGATTATGATTGGAGCTTTTCTCCTTGGGCCTCTACTGAAAAAGGATATGCATCCAGTTGGACCAGCCCGGTTAACAAATGTAAAATAAAAATAAATAATAATAAAATAAATAATACACAGTTATTACTATGTTGTACAATCTGACCACTAGACAGTGCGACATTAAAATTGTTTTATTAGGTCATTTAAAGTACAAGATTTTGTGTGTTATTAAAATTTTTTTTAAATTTGATTAATAATTATACCTATTGGTTTTAGAGACATTTGTGTAATTTATGTATATTACATTTTTAAAAACTTTTTACAAAAACAGACTGGTTTGGGGAAAATTGTTTATTCTTGATTTTGTATAAATTGAGTCTCGTATTTTATTGGTTACTGTCTGACTGTTGGCTATTTAAATGGGTTGGTTAGGTTAGCACACTCATCTGAAGAAGTTGTTTGATGAAAACGTATATGTGACAGCGTTAATGTGTGTTCGTTTTTGGATAGTAAAGCTAGTCAAGTCTTGGGACCAGTTGGACCATTGTGCTTTTTTCCAGTATTTTATTAGTTACTAAGGGCACTTTCCGTTCTTTAGTTGTACTGCAGGAATCATCACTGATAGACTGTGGTACTGTGCAGCAGGCTGATGTTGACAGCAAGATGGCTGTCAATGATGCCGTTATACTTATACCCATGACACAGCTTGAGGACAGAGTCAAACATTTACAACCTGTACTGGCAGGCCCCCACCCCAAAACATATTGATAACTCTGTAATTAGTTAGGCGCGCACACAGTGCACTGTGGGCAAATGCCATTACCAGAAGTGGTTCTATCCTCATGTAACGCAACACCTGTGACTAGTGGATGTCTTGAACCTCTGGAGAGGATAACATGACAATGTTGGTGGTTCAGTTACTGACTGTGCAGCTTGTCCCCATGTGTTCCAGTTTTAAGGCATCAATCACATTTGGCTACAGAGACATGGAACACCATGTCTGCCCAACAACAGATCTCCTGGAAATTCATTCACAGGCTACTGCCTCTGAAATTCAGTTACAGTAAGTGCTGGAGGGTATAAGTGAGGAAATTTGCTTCTACATGGAAACCAGGGACAGTGCCACAATGGTGGTTGCTCACACAGCATACATGTCAGCCACTGTCTGCACACTAAAGAATGACACAGATGACAGTGGTGGATGTGTTAGGAGGGGACGTCCACATGCATGATGGACTTTGTGGACCATGAACCATGGGTGGCCCAACCAAGTGCTGCATTTATGGATGTGGAGTACACCATGACTCAGCCAGTTAGGAGGAGTCAGACTGCCACATCATGTGGTAGGACGTCTCATTTAAGGTTTACATCATGCTGTGCTGCCCAGATTTTGTCAAAGGCATGTAGCAGGTCTCGCCATAGTAGCAACTTAGTATCAAGCTCATGGCAGCACTTGCTCCTACTATCTAGGACCATCCCCATCTCAGTAGCGGACATTGTGTATGATGTAATACCTAAGGGACAATCACTCACAATTTCACGTATTCTGATACAAACCTCCCCCAATCCCACATACTAGAAAGGAGAAGCTACACCAACCAACAGCTCACCTGAAGTGCACACAACCCAGTACATGGCATCACTGATGAGGGGAAGAAACACATTTACACTTACCTGCAAGTTTAAAAAAAATCCTCTTAGTAAGTGCAGATGATTAAAGGGGGGAGTTATAAATTCTTTCAGAAGGTGTAGAGAAGAAATGGAACAAAGTATCATAAAAATGTATCATAGTTTACAAGTTTATAACAACAGTAAAATCAGAATAATATTTCGTAACAACCTCATTATGACATCATCACATCACTTATTGCTTCGTAAGCCTTCATCTTTGGAAAAGGCTACTGTGTATTTAAATACCCTGCTTCACAACCTTGCCCAATTCCAATCCCCTCTCCTGTAGTACCTGCCTTTGTCCAATGACGGCTCTGCAAATGATGACAGCTGTGACTATATTAACTGTACATTTTTGAATGGTGTGTGAGAGACTATCTGACACAGTGTGAGTCAACCATACTTAACCCAGCATAGCCCACAGGTTACATTGCTTGCACCAAGTTTTGTCTTTGAGACTTCACATTGTCATGTAGTGAATGTCCGTGTACTGTAGTTGTGGAGTAGACACTGCTACTTTGCCTGCACTGCCTTGTGCTGTGCACAAACCTGCCTGAAGAGATGCCATGCTGCTGCTGCAGTCTGACCACCATTGTTTTTACTCTTAGAACAAATGATAGCGGGAGCTGCACTACCACTGAGTGTCTCATCAGTGGCTGCTTGAGGCAGTTATGCACAAAACTGATGCAGAATCATGTTATACAAAATTCAATGGCAATTGCCATGGCATGACCTTACTTAAGGGATCTCCCTTGGGCTCATCCAGGCAACACATGCAGGCTTTAAGCAGGCTGAACACTCCCTCAAGGACTATCCATGTCTGGACAGGTCATTGTTCCGAATTCCCTTGTGGGTTATGGACTGTTGTTGTTGCCAAGGTTTGAGGGAATAGCCTGCGTCACCTGAAAAACTTGAGAGTGCGCTCATGAAGATGGGATGGTTAGTCATTACTTTAGACAGTATTATAGAAAAATACCTGTAGAAGCATGAAGGTGTCCAAGTGGTATCATAAAGTGCAGGAAGTAGTAGTACAGTGAACTTGTGTCATATGTGGGACTGGTGGGTACTGCCAAGATATTGGGCCAATAAAATTGGTGATAAAGCCACATAACGTCATACATTACCTGGCAGTTGATGCAGTTGTAACCCATCCTATTATGGTACCTTTCTCTCATTCGTCCAGATGGAACCCTGGTAGCCATATGGGTACAAATATTTTTTTTCCTCAACAACCACCTCAGAGAAGTGTTCCAACCGAGAGAAGGCAAGCATTTTAGTGACTTGGCCTAGTGCTAACACTGGGAAATAGATATGCCCGTCTGTGGTGGTTAGAAGTATATCAAGGTAGAAACCTCCAACATGTACCCAGTCTGCATGAGAAAATGGAGGACGTGTATTCCTTTAATTTCAGTTTGTTGGCCATACAGGTTACCAAAGCACTTACAATATCTCTGTCGACCCTAAAGTGATCAAGAGTTTCCTGCTCCTCATATAATGAGTTACCCTTTGCATATAATGCCTTCTTTGATGCTTTCATTCATCCTTGAATTACCATTACTTAATACTGGTTGTTCTGCTGCCTTGTAAGTCTGCACTGATTATTAATAGTTCTTCATCTCACCTAGTCTTGTTTTATTTTGGGTCTTTAATCTGATTGTGCCTTTTGACAAAATGGGCTCGGCCATTAGTCCTTCAGTAATCCATTCTGCTGCTGTAGTATGAGTACTTTAGGGTTACTTCCAGCTCCAACCATGAAACTTTAAAATTTGTTGATGTTCCCATGCTTTATGGGGTACAGTTACATATCCCTCCTGTTCTGTAAACTTCTATAGAGGACTTGAGTGGTCCACTCATTTTTTAACTGTCAAAAGTCGTACTTACTTGGCTTCGTTGAGTTGATTTTACTAGGTTGATGAAAACATCTGATGAAGTTGTACAGAACATTTTTAAATTTTAAAGCCTGCACAGTGAAATATCAAAGCACAGATTTCTTGTACATCACAAATTACATTGACGATTTGAGTATATACTGTCTCTGGGGTCACACAAACTCAGAGGGCAAAAGTGAGAGAAAAATAAACTTCACCTTCTCCCTCTTCTTCGACTATCATTCGATTAAACTTGGTTACAATGTTCTGAATGTCGTGTAACTGGATATTGACAAATAATAAGTTTCTCATTCCTTTTACTTGCATATTCCTATAAGGTTTTGTAAACCTCTTCCTCCTTTACTACATCATCGGTTCACCCTGCGTTTTGCTTTTTTCATTCTCGGCTAGAATTTTCATTGTTGACGTTATTTTTTTTTCCTCATCCCCTTCATCCAGTGATTTTACATTTAGCTTCCAAAGTTGATCCACATCATTGTTCTTTTGGCATGTACCAGGTAATTATCAGTCTTTTATTTTTGTACCACCTATTCCAGTTTAATGCCCTTTCTAGGATGGCATTTTCAAAGCAATGCATACTACTCTTAAAATCAAATTAGATTATTTATCAAGCTATGGTTACTGGATTTGAAATATTATCATTTCAGGCAGTAAAGTGAGTAATACTGTTTTGTTATGTTACCATCCTGACCTAAACAACAACATAGGTACTATATTTATTTATTTATTTTATTTTACATTTGTTGACCGGGATAGTCCGACTGAATATATGTCCATTTTCAGTGGAGGCCCGGGGAGAAAAGCTCCACATACCAAAAAAGAGACAGTTTTGGATTGGGACAATAAACTAGCTTTTTATCTATTCTGGAGGTTGCTGCAACACCTTCTTCCCACTTTTTCCATAGGAATTGCTTTGTCTGTTTATTGGTTTGAGTTTGGCAAGTTCCTACCTGGTTTTTGTTTTTCGTGGTTACCTTTGGGTGTGTGGAAACAGCTTGGAGAAGTGGTTTGCTGCATTGTGTTAATACACCGGGTTTTCAGGTTGGTTCCTGAAACCACTTTGCATTATGATGGCCAACTCTGTGGAATCTAGAAAGTAGAGAAAACCGGAGACTGAGTAACGGAGTGAACAAAGCTGTGACTTTGACACAGCTTATGAATGTTATCGCTACCCTAACGGGTAAGGTTACTGAACTGCAAACAGCAGTCAAGAGACTACAAGGCCCAGGAGGCTGTGTGGGAAGGACGAGAACCAACCAGGCTCCGTCTACATATGTGGGTTGCTCTGGGAATGAGGAAACGGCAGTACGAGACCTAAGAGCATGAAAGAAGACAACGCAAGCTGTTAATAAATGATTCAACATACAGGAATCCATTCTGTGCGGCCAAATAAGGCAGTAAATCACTATAAACGAAAGGAGGTCTACACTAAGGGACTGGTTCAATATGGGCATTTTTTATAATAACACCACCTCGCCAGGGACACAACCAAATGAAGGAGATATTAACAAGAAACTGAGGGACTTGGAAAACAAATTGGTGAAGGTACGTAACCTTCAATGTGACTGTGTGTTCTTAAATGAAAGTATTAAGAACAAGAGGGTACCCACGGGACTGAGGGTCTACCGTTTTCCTAATGGGTTAACAGAAGAAGACCCTGATTTTTGTAAACTCATTGAAATGTTTGATAGGCATGGCACAGAACCTATGGAGTGTATCATAAGTGTTAATAACAAAAAAAATAGCTTATTTGACGAAGTGGAAAAAATTAATGAAACTATTGTGAATGATGTTTATTTTGATGATGTTTGCAATAGATATGATGCTGTTTTCCAACAAATAGAGGAACAAGTGAATGAAAATGTGAAAAGGAAGCGCAAGAAACTCCATAGGGATTTTTGCGATTTTAGGGACAAGGTACCTTGCCCACTTCCTAGATCATATTATAAGAACAACAATGAAGGGAATGAGGAAGTGTTTCACCCACCACACACCCATACTAATGATAGGTCAGATAACTGTGACCAGGAATATCCTGTTTTAAGGAGATCTGAATGGTTATTGAGTAAAAACAATGCACCTAAAGGTAGGCTTTTTTTAGAACATCAAGGAGGGGAACAAGGGTGTGGGTCAGAAGGCCTCCCATCAGAAATGGAGGAAGAACAGTTACTTTTGACTGACCAGGACAGCACAGAGAAGGAAATTATCTCCTCTTTTGATAGGTTACTACTGAGTTACAGGGGTTTTAATATAATTAACTGTGCTGGGTTAGAAATCAGTAAGAATCATTTTTCTTTGTTGAAGAAGGGTATAAAATTTGTGCCCAACAGGAAAGGAGATATTTCACAAATCATTACGGATTTTAAATTATTTACGAGGAAGTTAAATTTAAAGTACCTATTTAAAGGTACTTCTAGCTTACCACCACAGTTAAACTTTAAAAGGAAAAGTTGTTTTAATCTACCCTTACACGCTACAATATCTACATTTGATAAGGTTTGTACACAGGAGATTTACGAGTCCTACTACAACTTTAAATGTAAGCAACATAACCTGTCCTTTGAGGAGAACCAACTTTTAAAAGAACTATGAGGGAATACTAACTTGAGGTTTATGAAACCTGATAAGGTGGGAGGTATGGTGATTGTGGAGAAGACAGATTATACTAACAAAGTCTACAGTATGATGATAAATATGAGTCATCTTCCTTGAATGAGATTAATATTGCTCACATAAAAATACAACTATGTTTGGAAGAGTCACTTTTACAAGGTGTCATTAATGAGGAAGTTTTTGAATTCCTTCGTACTGATCATCCTAGAATCCCGATCATGTTCGGGATACCCAAAACCCACAAAAATATTACTGACCCCCCCCCCCTTATAGATTAATTATCAGTTCTGAAAACAGTACGACTTATCCCTTGGGTATCTTTGTAGAAAGGGTAGTAAGGGACAATTTGAAGAACATTGATTTACATCCTACATGATTCTTGGGATTTCTTAAGTAGGATCAAAAATTACTATTATAATGGGAACAACACTTTTGCTACTATTGATTTCGTAGACTTGTTCACCTCGATTCCCCACTATGACTTTTCTACGAGGTCCTTTTGGAAGTATGAGAATTAAGTAACAACCTTCTAAATTTTGTTATGTACCTCATGGATATTATTTTAAAAAATAAGTTCACATTTGAGGGTGAATTTTTTAAGCAGACTAAAGGGGTGGCCATGGGGATTAGTTGTGCCCCCCCTTTTTGCAAATGTAGTAATGTACAGATGGGAAAAAATATATATTCAATAGTAAATTCCCAGACAAATTTATTTTGTGGAAAAGAGATGGGGAAGTTATGGAATTTTTTGATTATGTTAATGGAGTATGTAATTATTTTAAATTTACTAGTACTCTCAGTAAGGATTCCATTAATTATTTGGATGTAACTATTACTTTGGACAGGGATAAAAAAGGTTTTACATCCAGAGTATACAGGAAGCCCACATTCTCAAATGACTATTTGAAATATAATAGTAGTCACCTGGGTTACACAAAGAGAAATATTGTAAAAGGGCAGATGGTGAGTCTAGCCAGAATGTGTTCAAGTCAAGAGATTCGTAAGAGGGAAATGGCTACCTTGGTAAACTTCTTTATAGAAAGAGGTTACCCGACACAAATGTTTTACCCCATATGTGAGGAAGTCATGAATGAATGGGGAAAATGATTTAAACCATTATTAGGAATAACAACTGAGCCTATAGGGAACCCTGTGGAGCAGAACAGGGATAAAAATTATAGTCAAGCATTGGTTTTAACATTTGGTGAGCTGAGTAAGAAAATTAAACAAACAGTGAGAAGGAATTGGGTCACGTTTAAAAGTACGGATGACCTTATGGACTTTATAGGTAAAGAACCTGTGTTTGTATTAACTAATTATAATTTAAAATTATAATTTAAAAATTTTTATTGGCGCACCCTATTCACCCAAGTAGCCTACCAAGAGGGACCAGGAATTATGGATCATATGCCTACTGCCTGTATATTTTGGGTGTTGAGTACATAGAAATAGGGTCCCCTAGGAGGAAAAGTTACACTGAAAAGGGGCTCTTGTGGATCCAAGGGGTTAGTGTACGTGGCATTTTGTCAGAATTGTCAACAGTTCTATGTAGGTAAAACTGAAAGGGTTCTCCGTAGGAGGATATATGAGCACCTCTATGAATTAGACGCAAAGATGAGAGTAATGCCCTATACAGGCATTTGAAGGGGAATGTATTATGTAAAACCTTTCATTTTGGGATTTTAGAAATTGTATTAAGTGATTTGAGGGGAGGGAATTGGAAGAAAAGACTTGAGAGGGAAGAGTTAATGTGGCAGTTCAGATTAAATTCCACCCACCCACCTGGTATAAATGAGGCATGTAGTATCATGCCAGTACTGAAGTACCAAGCATTAAAGCTTTAGAAGATTTTTAAAAATATATATTTTTTTAAACAAGATGTTTTATATACAAACTGTGAATTATAGTTTTGTAATATTGCACTAATTGCACATTTAAATACTTGGAATTGTTATTTATGTCATTAATAAGATGATTCTGAACTTACTTAAAAGTATTTTTAACTTTTGCTCTTATAAGGATTTCCTTACATTTTGGTTCTTAATTGGTAATTAACTTTAATTGTTTATCAGGGATTATTTAAGTAGGCTACTGATGTATTTTTACTTGTTGTAAAGAAGTCTTGGGTTACAAGACGAAAGTGCGTTTGACTTCTGTTTTGGATTGTTGCAATAAACTAACTTTTTATCTATTCTGGATGTTGCTGTGACACCTTTTTCCCACTGTTTCCATAGGAATTGCTTTGTCAGTTTATTGGTTTGCGTTTGGCAAGTTCATACCTGGTTTTTGTTTTTCGTGTAACTGGATATTGACAAATAATAGGTTTCTCGTTCCTTGTACTTGCAAATTCCTATAAGGTTTTGTAAACCTCTTCCTCCTTTACTACATCATCAGTTCACCCTGTGTTTTGCTTTTCTCATTCTCTGCTAGAATTTTCATTGTTGACTTTAATTTTTTTTTTTCTCATCCCCTTCATCCAATGATTTTACATTTAGCTTCCAAAGTTGCTCCATATCATTGTTCTTTTGGCATGTACTAGGTAATTATCGGTCTTTTATTTTTGTACCACCTATTCCAGTTTAATGCCCTTTCTGGGATGGCATTTTCAAAGCAATACATACTACTCTTAAAATCAAATTAGATTATTTACCTAGCTATGGTTACTGGATTTTAAATAATATCATTTCAGGCAGTAAAGTAAGTAATACTGTGTTTTGTTACGTTACCATCCTGACCTAAACAACAAAATAGGTACTATATTTATTTATTTATTTAATTTATTTATTTTATTTTACATTTGTTGACTGGGATAGTCCAACTGGATACATGTCCATTTTCAGTGGTGGCCCGGGGAGAAAAGCTCCACATACCAAAAAAGAGACAGTACATACATCACTGAGTGATAAACTCAGGCAGACATGTTTAGAAAAATATAGACAAAGAATGCAGGCAGATGTCAATATACACAATGTGCAGACTTGCATCTGATTGGCAGAGACATAGCAGAAAATGTGAACATAGAATACAATCAGATCTCATAATTCACAATGTTTAGACATTCAAATGTTATGAGGCATAGATACTTGGCTAAACAGCAGGTTGGGTAGCAAGACATGTATTAGTGAAGTTGTTAGGTTTAGAACAAGAGCACAGCTAATGAGATGTGAGGTATTTTTTGAGTTCTCTTTTAAATAGGGGTAGTGAGGTTTCCTTGGTAATGGTAGTAGGGAGTAGATTCCAGATTTTACCGGCTGAGTTGGCAAATATAGCATCGCCTGCAGAGTTGTTGGATTTTTGGGTCAGTATCATTAATTTATCAGCTGAGTGTAATGGCCTGGGGGCACTATGAGGGGTGAGAATATTTTTGACGGCAGGGGTGTTAGGTTGATGGAGTATTTTATGCACTACTGTAAGCTGGTTGAACTGTAGAAGGATAGGATACTCTAGCCATCCCAGTGCTTTGAGGTTCTGGCAATGGTGGTTCTTAAAAGCCATGCCTGTAGCGAACCTGGCTATATGATTGTAACATCCTGATAATTTGTTGAGATCAGTTTTGGATAGGTTGGTGAGTACAGGGGAGGCATACATAAGGGTGGAGAGGAGGTATGATCTTGCAATAGCTACCCTAGCTAGGAGGGTGAGGAAAGGTTTGGCTCTGTACAGGGAGTCAAGTTTTTTGTTGACTGATTTAATAGTGTGATTGACATGTTTATCAAATTTAGGGTTGTTGTCTATTATTATGCCTAGAAGCTTTGTATGGTCATCAGGGGAGATAATGGTGTCATTGCTAGATTTGATGTTGAAGGAGGGAGGAGGAATTCTACAGTTAGGGGAGAATAGTAGTAGCTTGGATTTGTTAGGATTTAGAAGCAGGCAGCGATTAGCTAGCCATGTTTCTACCATGCTGAAAGTGGTCTGGGTGAGAAAAGTTCTGTAGGAAAGGAGGCGGAGCATATTAGCATTGAGTCATCTGCATATTGGATGCAGGTAGCTCATGGGATGGCGGTGTGCAGATCATTGATAAAGATAGAGAAAAAAAGGGGACCTAGTATGGACCCTTGTGGGACACCTAGTGTTAGAGGAAGTTGGGATGACAGCTTGCTCTGCCATAAGACAGCCTGCTGTCTACTGTTTAGGTAGGAGTGAAACCATTATATTGCGTGTTGGTCTAAACCAATGGTTTTTAGGGTATTGAGCAGTAGCTGATGGTTGACCATATCGAAAGCTTTTGAGAGATCTAGGAAGAGTGCTGAAGATAGTTTTTTGTTGTTATGATGAAGATTGATGACATTCGAGAAAGATAGAAGAGCCGTGGTGGTACTGTGAAATGGCCTAAAGCCATGATGAGAGTCGGCGAGCTTTCCGTTTTGAATAAGAAAGTGCATGATTTGTTTGTGTATGCATCTTTCCATGATTTGAGCTAGTGGTGAAAGAATGGCTATAGGTCTAAAGTTAGATATTTTTAACATCTGAAACTCATGTTTGTAACCGATTTAACATAACTAGGTTAAATAAATCCAGTAAGTTTAATGTCATAGTTATGTATCACCCATAAGTATGCCTTACATAACAAAAAGTCATAAAGGATACCTTGAAGTGCTCCAAGGAAGATTCCAGATTTAAGTATTACAGTATTGGTTTGGATAACTGAATGGTGTCATATTATAACCTCTCCCAAAGTGGTAAATCATAAGAGATCCCCATCCCAATTAGTGTGCTACATTGCCCAATTGTAGAAAAGGCAATTTACCTTCATTTTCTTCTACGTTATTGCTGTCCTAGTGTACCAAGCCACAGCTTCTGTTTCCTGCCCCCAGTGTAAAGCTTCTTCATGTTTTCTTTTCTTTTTCATTCTTGAGATTGGTGTGGTGTTCTGTATCCTGGACACTGTTATCTCTAATGAAGAGTTCTACTGTTCTTCCTGAGCTTTTAAATACATTACGTTTGTTTGCTTAGTACTGTTTAGAGACATATTGCAAATGTGACAACTCTTGAACCCTGGATTTGTCCCTAACCACAAAGTGCACTTCATCTGTTGTTTTCATTGGCTTTCCCATCTTTACTGTTTCTTCTGAATGTATGAAGCGGATTGCATTATCTCCTGGCAGTGCAGGAGGCGTCCACCTTCCCTTTTAAGGGTTTTTGTGCTGGTGCAATTTTTCTTTTCATTAGTAATCATTTGAGTAAACCCCCTAAGATGAGCAGTAGGAAATCCTGCCAAAGTCTGTTGAGACCCCGGCCAAAGACATTCTCAGTGCACTGTTCGCAAACCTGCTGAAATAGGAATACCTGTTTAGAAACTGTTGGATATAATAAGCATTCTAGGTAAAATATTTCAAAATAGTGAAAAGAAATCTTAACATTGTAATGTATAAAATGACACATTTATTTCTTCCATTAAAAAAAACTCTTAAAAGTCTTCTACAGTTGCTAAATTAGTCTGCTTCATCACTGAAAAAAAATAATGCTATATGCAAGTCCTTTACATTCCACTGGTGTGGGAAACCTTAGACTTAAAAGGTAGTTTGATTAGTTGTCATAGTGCAGGTTCGGATCTGATTCTGAACTATTTTCATGGCATTGAGCATTTTAACTGTTGTTTATATGCTTTATGTATAGTTGCTGTTACAGCATGTGTTGAACAGGGGCAGACACCCCCTCAGCCTCCTGCCTGTTACAGAGTCATGTATGAAAAACTGACTAATTAAGCTAACAAACTAATATATGAAAAAGTAAGTAAACTAATGGGAAGCTGAAAGGGGCAGTAACATCGGTGACATGCTGTTAACTACTGCAGTGCATTTTTGTAATGCAGTATTTGCTTGTGTAATGAACGACTGCTTATACAGCATTTAGAGTGGGGAGACACCTCCTATTAATGCTGTACTAGTTGCTTGTTTAATTAGTATGCAATGAAAATATTGACACTAATGTGTTATACTTTGCGTGTTTAGGGTTGGGGTCAGTAGGCCCCCCCGTTTTATGCGATGTAACAGTAGTTCATTAACCATTTACTTTTTCCTGTTTATTTGCTTACTTGCTGTGTTGATGATTTCACAGCTTATGAGAGGGGTCTGCCTTCAACTTAATTGTTGGTAAAATATTTATATTTTCAAAAATATTTGTTGGGTGTTTAAGAGGTGGAAGCCTTTCCCCCTTACATGTTGTAACAGTAGCAGTTTATTAACCACAGTCTTTTTTGTTTGCATTTTCTTTTATTCTTTAAATTTATTAACTTGTATTTGTAGCGGATTATCAGTATATTGTATCACAGTAAATAAGGCAACCCTGAAACTGGCAGGTGCACTCAATCCTTGCTTTCAGTTATTGATGCTGGTGCTGTATGTTATTGCATTACTGCCCCAGCCAGCACAGAAAAAGATTAGGGAGTTATGTTCTTAAACTGTTGCTGCTCACGGCCTTGAAAGTATTTGAGGACCATGAGTTGTCATGCTTCCACTGTCCTCCTTTCTTTGGTTTATAAACAGGTCATTTAATGTCTTTCTGACTTTTGTGCCCATGTCCTTGTAACTTTGTTTATTGTCAGTTAACCAGATGGAAAATTCGACCTGTTTTAAGGTGATCAGTGGTTTACTTTAGCATGAAGAACAGCTCATGATATAATCAGCAGAGCAATTACAGCTGCACACACAGTACTTGAGTATCATTTGTAATAGAACTAAGTGTTTAGTTTCATGTAAGGCTTTGACTCCCCTAGTGTCCTTCATTTTGTTCAATGATAACATTTTTGTGTAGTCACATGTTAGTTATGAAGTAGATTAATAGCGTTTTGATTCTGATTTTCTCACTATGGCTTATTGTGCTTCCTGTTTTAGAGCACTTGCTGACCTGTTTAATACTAGTGTTCCTGTGCAAGACCACTGGTTTAGCAGCTAGTAATCAGACAAGCCTTTTTTTCCAGCTGCAGTTAAGTAACACTATCTTTGCTAGGTTTGCTAAGCAAGAGTTAGATGTTACACATTTAAAACATTTTTCTTGATACACTGTGCATTCTAAGACAACAGACAGAAGCACTGATATAAAGCTTGTAGACATTTTCTCAAAAATTGTTCCCTCATTTGTTTTTAACAAGTGGGATTCAGTAGAACTATTGTTTAGGATATATTAAAATTACTAAGGGCATACACACCTTTCCAATATATGGAGTCCCTGTTCTGTGTCACTGAGGATCTTGAAGATAAGATATTGTGCCCTTCATGAATTGTGTGTTGTCAGACTCGATGAGCGTTTTTTAAAAAGTGGGGTTCAGTAAAACTATTTTGTTTAGGGTATAGTAAAATTCTAGGGCATTCAAACCTTTCTAATATATGGAGTTCCTCTTCTGCATCAGTTAAGATCTTGATACTAAGATAATGTTCCCTTTGTGAATTGTAAGTTGTCTGCCTTTGTACCTACATACCACCTGGTCTTTCAGCTGTGCTTAGCTGTTGAGGGACTTATTTTTTTTTAACAGAAAATAACTTTATTAAACCATCACTTATGACATAAGCAATCATACATTTATATAAATGAAAACAAACCTCACCAACACAATCCTAGTTGCAAGCTTTTTACGTCACAAACCATACTGACACACTCCCAGTTGCAACATTAGACATCACTTGTAATTTACCTAATCATTTTCAGTCAGACATTACATTGCTCATTTAAGGCCTGCCTTCATTTAAACCTCATTCCTCCACTGTATGTATTATTCCCACAATTCCCATTTTTTACTATGTAGTTTGCTCCTACCTTTTTCTAAATATCTCAATTTCAGTTGTTTTGTCTCTGTTACTATGTTCACTACTTCTAATGTAGTTGGTTTAGATTTTGATTTCCATTTTCTAGTCATTGCTTTTTTGGCAGCCACCATAATTAGAGACACCAAGACCTTAATATGTCTAGGCAACTCTGATTTTGTATCGTAGCTCAGGAAAAATCATCTCCCTTGTCATACCAATCTGCCCACCCAGCATCTCTGACGGTGCATCTCGCAGGGAATCCTTAGTCCGCAAACTCACTGCACTCCTAGAAAATAAATTCCCAATTACCTCTTTCTTCCTCGTCACACCTCCAGCATTTCCTATGTACCTGAGTAAAAATTCTCTGGTGTCTACTTGTGGTATTAAAATATCTGTGTAAAGATTTCCAAGCAAAAATCCGAAATCTTCTAGATTTTGTTGCATATTCGGGAGATACACATATATCATCCCATTGTTTTTGTGAATTGCTTATCCAGTCTCTCTTCCCAATCCTTTCGAACCTCCTCTGATTGTCATAGTTATCATGCAGTATTTTATATGCTGTACTAATTATTCTTTTTTAATGGCAGCTTCTGTTCTACATTCTGCTTAAAACTTTAGCAGTGCTAGTCTTTTGTTTAGTACCCCCTATTTCTTTCTCTTTGCCTATACTCTGATATTAATCCTTGATAGGGAAGGCGATCTCTAACCTGCAATCCAAATAAATTCTTGGCATCTTCCCATTCTATTATCTTTCCCTCTCTAGTTACTTTCTCACAATACCTTGGTTCCTTTGCCAGTTTTCTCTAGTAAATTCCAGCCCCCTCCTGCCTATTGTCTATATTTCTAATTACAGTCATCCCTATCAGAAAAATCTCTCTTCTCCATTCCCATCTTGGCTTAGTGACTGCTTTATGTTTTGAGGTCACCGAAGAAGACTTTGTTTTGCTTCTGTCCTTTGAAGAGATGTATGTTGTACAGAAGAAAACTACTGTTGTACTGGGATGTGATGACCATGTAAATCTGTCTTCTCTGTGTTACGGAGCATAATTGGCAACTGTGATTGAGCGCACTGATACAGTACAGCAAACTGTTATATGTGACCATCATAATGCCAAGCTGCACAGTAGCAGGTAATGCCTGGAGTGACAAGCCTGATGTACGCATGTCCACATGATTTGACAGGCACCTCATTGTGCTACATTTGCATTTTATTTACTGACTAAACTACCACCACTACCCCCCGAGTGTGCAGTGAATGCTTGAGCTGTGTTACTATAATATACTTTATATATCTGATCTGACTCTCATTTCACCGACAGCTTAAAATGCTAAATTTCTCAAGACTAAATGGGAAACCATACACAAAGTCACAAAACTAATGGCTACCTCTTTCCTCAACTTAAAAACTACTTGTATATCCTCTTAACAAAAAACGGACCACATAAAACCAAACTAAGTGGGGGGCTACACCTGCCACACCCCCCAGCGTGGGGGGCTGTGCCTACCCACACCCCCTAACTATGTATACTAACTCCAGGTTGCACTACGGTGGGGAAAAGGGCATATACCTTTTACTTGCCTCACAGTACTACACACTGCCACATCAGGTCTATAGCTTACAATTCAGCGAAATGAGATTCAGTGAAATGAGTTTGTCAGTATTTTGAACTTTAGGTGATTTGGTGTCAGTGAAATGAATGTCACTGAAATGGGATTTCGGTGAAGTGAAGTAGATCCATTAAATTACACCCACAAACTCCTACAAATATGACCCAAAATAAAAGAGAATCATATGAGTGTGAAAATGCATGTAAAGGTCGAGTGCCACCACCTTAAACACCTGTTCTTCATACCTTAAGAGACATACCCATGAATGCAGACAAAAAAGAAAAGGATTATGCGACTGTGCAAATGTATGTAATGGGTGTTGCTATCCACTTAACTCCCACTGTTCAAACACATTGACTGTGAATGGTTTTAGCATAAAAAAAAAAGAGTACATAAGATAAAATTGTAAGTACATATTGTAATATATATATATTGCAATCACTCAATCTTGTTAATAATTACAACAGTAAAGTCTAAATTTCATTGTCAATGTGACAGCTTTAGAAGTGATTCTAAAGTTAGAAAGCATGGTTTAAACCACCACAGTATTTTAATGTTTGTTTCATTACTGGATTAGGATGCTGATTTTTAATAACCAGTTTTTATGCAAAGACCAGGTTGCACAGAGACATCTAGTATTCAAGTTGCATAATATAACAGACAAAAGTTACTTGGAGTACATAACAAGCTGCTGAAGACATTAGTAAGCAAAAAGTATATAAGCAGTAAACATTCACCATTTAAGTTACACGGTGATAATGCAATTTGTAACAAACAAATGAGTCAGTCACCAGAGGTGTGGATGAGGGTAAGGCAGTTCATACAGCCTACCTCGATCTGGCCAAGGCCTTTGATACCATTCCTTACTCAGGAATTATTGATAAACTCACCAAACTAGGCATCAACCCCTATATCATTAGGTGAGTTGCAAATTGGCTCACAGATGGAACCCACAGTGTGAAAGTAGTGGACTCCAAGTCAGACTGCCGACCAGTCACGAGTGGAGTCCCACAGGGATCTATCCTGGCTCCTCTCCTGTTTGGCATCTTCTTCTCAGAAGTCCAGGCCAACAAGGAGGGACTCTGGGTGACCAAGTTCGCAGATGACTGCAAGCTGGGAGCCATTATTAATTCCCCAAGTGATGCAGACATCCTGCAAAAAGGCCTCACTGAGACCAATGACTGGTGCCGAAACCATGGCCTTAAGCTTAATGCAAAAAAATGCGTCATCATCCCCTTTGGGAAAAACTCACTTCCCACTAATTACCACATCGATGAGAGCCCACTGAAGGAGTTATAAGAGATATGGGGACACAGGTTGACAGCAACCTCTCCTTCGACCATCACATTGCCACTGTGGTCAGAAAGTCCTTCTATGTGGCACATCTCATTGCTAAGGGTTTTGCATCTAGGAAGAAAGAGGTCATCATTTCTCTCTACTCTCATTAGACCAGTCATGGAGTATAATGCCCCGTTTGACATGTACCTCACTAGACACCTGCAACAGCTGGAGGGGCCACAAAAGTACCTCATGAAGAGGATCCTAGGCCTTAAACACATGTCCTACATGGACAGACTCAAAAAACTCCAGCTATTCTCTGTCTCATATTGTCTACTAAGAGGCGATCTCTGCTGGACTTACAAAGCCATGTCTGACCCAGCTCTGTTAGAAATGCTACATCTAAAGAAATCCCAATCCCTCCTCACCACATGCTTCATAGACCTCAACGTCATTGCTACAATCAACAGAACATGCTGGAGGGACAGGTTCATAACCCAGAGACTGCCCATGCTCTGGAATAGACTTCCCATACTTGTCAAGCAGAGCACCTCACTGGTCGTCTTCAAGAGAAATCTTGATGAGTGGATGGGAAATAGAAAGTTTAACCCAGGGATCACTCCAGTGGGTCTACTTGATAGAGGCACTGGGAGCTGACTTGGGCAGCACAATGTCAGGGCACTTCTATGGGCTAGGCTTGTAAAGGCTCCAGGGCCATTAGCCTAGTACACACCTATGAACCGATGAGTTAAGAAGAGAATATCGGATAAAAAGATGAAATAATAATGAAGGCTATGAACATACATGCCTGTGATTATACTGTTAGTAAACAGGCAAGATTGACCAGAGCCATTTGGAGGGGACATTAGCTGAAGTTAGTTTATGTGGCCTGATGCAAGACATTTGTTATGACTGTGCTCATAGCTGGCCTTAGCCATAGGCCAACTAGGTGGCCGCCTAGAGGCATCGCTCTAGCAGGGGCGCTTTTACAGTATTTATTTGGTGTAGGTAGACCAGGATGGGGACACCAGGTGATGTGGTAGTGGGCACCGTGGAGCCCTTTTGCCTAGGGCACCAGTTAACCTAAGGCCGCTCCTGTGCTTCACCAGCTGCTCTCTAAATGGGGGTTTAAATTTGGTGTATGTTGAGAGATCCTCTAAGCTGCAAGAGGGTCTCTTGCCAGAGTTTAAAGACTAGAAAAGGGACACTGTTATTGGTTAACTGTGGGTGAAGCTTAGTTCTAGATGTTTGAAAGCAAGCCTGATAGAGTGGCTTCTGAGGCTGTAGGAGAGAGTGACATGGGTGAGTTTAGCACAGAGGGTTGAGAGAATGTTCTGATGCAACAGTTTAAATAGTAGGGAGCTTAGTAAAAGATTGCCTGTATGTTTGCCTTTTTGATTGAGAAACAGTGGTATTAAGGGAGTTAGTTAGCTGTGAAGTGACAGATTCTGCTGGAAAGTGATTGGAGGGTTGAAGATTACATTTTGGATGTTGCAACTATTAATGCTAGTCTATATTTTAGGCAGGCAAATAGTATGCCTTTACCAATTGCTGGAATGGAAGGAAGTGAGAAATAGCATGAGCCCAGAATAGTAGGTAATTAATTTTTGATCTAGCTTTCCCCATGTGAACTTTTAAAAGTTCAGGTTTTGATTTAGTTGTATGTGCAGGTATTGAAGGTGCAAGTGATTTTGATGGGGAGGTTATTCTGGTGAATAATGTTTATTTTTTTATTTGTTTTAATTTCTGGTGGATACTGAAAATCATGGATTTAATAATTTTTTTTTTGCAATGAGCAAATAGGTGAGTGTTAGAAGGTTTTCCTGGAGTCGTTTTTGTAGGTTTGAGTAGTTTGGGCTGAACCCATAAATGACCGTGTTGCCAGCGTTCAGTGCAGTAAAACACTTGGTGGATGCTGTCAGGAAGGCAGTGTAATACGCAGTCTGTTACGTTTTACACTTACTTTTCATGCCTGTCAACTGTCTAGATTTTCTCAAAATGTCCAGATTATTGTTTCATATTTTTGGTCTTTCCTCATTAAATCTGTGGTTTTCTGGCAAACCATTGTAGATTGAAGTCAGTAAATAATTACATATATTTCAGTTTGAGTTCATATCCTTCAGAAAATGTATGCAAACACACATCCTGCTACTCTAGCAACTTTCTGTTTAGAGGAAATTAGGGACACATTACTGGTACAGACAGCAGAAAGAAACAAATAAACTGATCATGTTAATCTTCTTTCCATTCATCACTGATGGGTTCGGTTCCAAACCCTCGGAACCAAGTCGGCCTAATGCCAAGCTTATGCCAACCAAAACCTCTCAAGCTAAGCTTCTACCCACAGTGCTTTTCTCCCTGTTACCCCAGATCTTGTTTGCCACATAGCCGTAAAGCCGTGTTTCAGCCAAGCTCTCAGCTAAGTAGAAAACCTTTATTTCTTAGGATTTTTTGTCACTTTTCCACTCCTTTATGGAATATATTGATAATTATACATTTGTGCAGTTATATTTAGTGTTTTCTTCCTGCTTCTACCCGTGTTGGTAAACTTTTAAGTACTAATGGTGGTACGGCCTTCTCCGTCTACCCTGGTGGTATTCCTGGAATACCATCATTAGTATTGTCTTCTCTCTCTATCCCTTTTAACTGAATAGTTGGGTGTTTTTTGATGTATTTCTTAGGTGTTGTGTGTATTTAGATAGTTTTGTACATAGAATTAGCAGAGTTTAAAAATTTCCTGTAGTATTCTTCCTGGTTGTTGTGTGTGAATTTCACGATATCTGATAAAAAGGACACATCGGGTTTCAAACATTGTTTCTCTTGTACGGCTAAACTTCCAAATAGTGACACTCATGACGATTGTGTTTATTTTTTGGGGGTGCCCCATCTTTCAGTGCAACCTCCCTGTGTGATTTGTCAAAGTTTCTGTCAGCGCACTTTGAATGAGCGCAAGAATAAGTTGATCGTGAAAGGCCTACTTAAGTCGCCTTTTTCAGAGGCCCTTTCTGCGATGGAGGTCTCAACCCTTCCTGTTAAGGACAAGAAAAGGTCTCATTCGGTTCCCTCTTCAACATTGGATGATCAGGGCAAATATATGAAATCTAAAGTGCCAAAACTATCTTCGAGGCATAAGTCTGCCTCGTCAGCACCAATCTCTTCTGCTCCAGCTACGACCATTACTATATCGGCGCCAGCTTCAGCTCCAATACGGTCTCCGGTACTGACTATTGACCATTGACCTTACAATGACTGTTACAACTTTGGCATAGTGCACGCCTTCAATGCCTATCTCTGCAATTATGGCTGAACCTTCTGTGTTGGCTCTGGGTGCCCCTTCAGTACTGAGCCCTTTTATGCTGCCGATAACTACGATGTTGACTCCACTACTTCCGGTCTCCAAACTTGAGTCATCGGTGCTGGCAAATTCCGCATCATGGACCCGATAATCTCCATCTATAGACTAATTTCTAGGGCAAACATGTCACCCCGTCGGGAGTATCCACTAGATTCACCAGGAGCCTTTCAGAACTTGACGTGGTGCGTCTTGTGGACCAGCTGCTGATTTCTAGGGGGGCTACCCACTTCTTCCAGGACCCATCCCCCTGCGGGACTTGGGTTGACTTCTCCACGGCCTCCATCCTATTCTCCTCCTTTGACCACACCAGTTCCAAAGCCTTCTGCTCAGATGTCTTCGGAACCCCCCCCCCCCGTCTCGGCACCTGTAGTGGGCCTCACTGGCGCTCTGGGACTGTCCCTTTGGTCATCGGTTCCTGCTGAACCGGTCCTTCCTCAGGCCCGTGATTGGGCTGCAGGCTCCTTGGTACGGCTCTAAGTGTTTTTTCTGCTCCGTCCTCTGTACCGGGAGTCCTGTCTGCATCAATCCTGCTTGAGGCTCCATACTCGGAGGCAGGTTCGATGGAGGAGGGGAGGGTGTGACCCCGGTTTCGAGGTTGTTCTTCTTGGTTCCTGGCTCCCATCCCTCTTCGGGCAGACCTGCTTTCCATGCTATTGAGAGGGCCCTAACTTCTGGTAGCATTCCACTTATGTCGGAACCCCAGACTTCTCCCCCTGAGCTACAGCTGTCACAGGCCTCTTCCCCAGGACACCGAGCAGGAAAGCTGCAGCATCCCCCATTGCAGGGTGCCCTCTCTTCCGTGTTCTACTCAGAGGCCCCCACTGAGGAGCCCCCACAGAAAAGATTATGCAAAAGGAGGCACGTAGACTCGCCTGAGGAGTCTCTTACAGAGGACACAGATTTTGATTATGCTGAAGGGTCCCCACAGTCACCCGCTGATGATGTCTCCTTTGGAGACATCCCTGAAATGTTGAAACAGAGGGGTGATTGGAAGGCCACTAACCCTTCTTCCGAGGAGTCTGTGTTTTTGCAGGCTTTCCATGCTAGGCCATCTACCTCTTGGGTAACCCTGCCTGCAGACGAGTTAGTTCAGCTTGGAAGAACCCTGATTCTGTTGTGGCCATCCACCGGACAAGATTCTTTCTTCACCCGAGGAAAACCCGCAGTGGTCCAGAGGTTTACCAGTCGATGCTGTGGTGGCAGCCACGAAAAAGGATCTCGCTACTGTCCACCCACACAACAGAGAGTCCCTGGCCGTGGACAGATTGGGGAAGTGAGTCTTTGCTTCAGCGACCTTCGCCATATGGTCCCTGAACTACTTGGGACATTTTATGAGACTCCAAAGAGACTTGATCTCCGAACTGTCTGGAACACTCGCAGGGCAGGTGTCTGACAAGGCAAGGGATAAAGTTGCATCACAGCTCGCAACCCTGGAATCTATCTCCAGTTCATCCATGAGGTTGCTCTCCCACACAACTGAGGGGGCAGCTAGAGCTGCGTGTTCAGTCATAGTTATGAGATGCCGTGCCTGGATGTGCCTTTCTGACCTCACGGACCCTTTTAAGTCTTCCTTTCTAAATGCTCCCATTGAAGCATCTTCCCTTTTTGGCCCCAAAGTGAAGGACACTCTGGCCAGGTGTAAGTAGGACGGTAAGACCCTGTCTGCTGTAGGTCTATGTTTTCTCAAACCTCAACGTTCCTTTTCCAGGAATCAGAGGAGTGGCAAAATGTGGCACAAAAGAAATTCTGTTCCACATGTGGTGATGATACCCCCAGGGGCAGAGGGGTAACAGTTCTGGAAGATGCTGCCCCTACCGAGGCAGAGGGGGTCCACGTAATCAGGGACCCAGGGATTCTTTCTCTGGGCAGCCTTATCAGTGCTCCTGAAGAGTGGCCCGATTCCTTTCCTCTGGAAGCAGTCGGGGGGTAATTTCTCTCTTTACCAAGCTGCCTAGCTTTCAATAACTACCGATCGCTGGGTGCAGAGGATCATAACCAGAGGCTACACTATTCCCCTCATTGCTTATCCAAAGCTTCCATCAGAACTTCCTGACGTTCCACCCAGTCAAAGGGAAGAAGCAGCTGCAGAAATAAACAAGCTGTATCAAAAAAGAATCATCCAGTTAGTCCCACCAGACCAATGTGGCTCCGGATTTTACTCAATTCTTTTTGGTGCCAGAAAAGACAGGGGACTGGAGAACCATTCTGGATCTCGGCAATCTAAACAAATCTGTTGCTCAAACCAAATTCCGGATGGTTATGGTTCAGTCCATTCTACCTTTTCTAAGGGAAGGCAATTGGATGTGCTCAATAGATCTCTGGGAGGTGTATTACCACATCAAAATAGACAAAGGTTCCAGGAGCCTTCTTTGCTTCCAGCTGGGAGCCAATCATTACCAGTTTCGTGTCCTGCCGTTCGGACTCTCTACAGCCTCCAGAGTGTTCACAAAGTGCATGGCAGTGGTTTCAGCTCACTTGAGACTACAAGGATTCCGGGTGTTTCCATATTTGGATGATTGGCTCCTTACCGATCCCACCAAGCATCTTCTGATAACAGCCCTGCATTACACCCTAACACTGGCAGAATTCATGGGGATAACTGTAAACTGGGTGAAATCCACTATGGCTATGGCCCAGAAGATAGAATTTATCAGAGCAGTCTTCGACACCCGCTCTTGTCTGGTGTCACTCCCAGCTCACAGACTTCAGAGGTTGAGGCTTCAACTCCGGGTGACACTAAGTCAAAACAAAGTCTCAGCGAGAGAGGTTCTTCAGGCTCTAGGATCCGTGGCAGCTTCCGTACCAATAGTGCCTCTGGTGAAACTGCACGTGTGAATACTTCAATGGCTCCTTCTCTCTCAGTGGTTTCCAAATTACCATCCTCTATGCTTTCAGATTCAGATAATCAATTCTTGCAAACAGGACCTTCTTTGGTGGATGAGGCCAGACGCAGAACTTTGGAGCCGCCCATTCCAAACCCCTCAGCCCAAAGCCATTGTGACCATGGATGCTTCCCTGATAGGGTGGGAGGGCCATTTCCAGGGAAAGACGGTCCAAGGCACATGGTCCACGTTAGAGGCCAACTTGCATATCGGCATTATAGAACCGAGAGCGGTGCTGTTAGCATTGCAAGCATTTCACCCTGTTCTTCCTTTTGGAATGATTGCAATTCAGTCAGACAACATGTCAGTAGTCTGGTATATCAACTAGCAAGGGGGAACAAAGTCCTATCCCCTGTGTCGAGAGGCCATTTGAATTTGACAGTGGTTGATAGCTTCCAACCGCTTTCTGATAGCAACGCATATCCCGGGGACTTCCAATGTGATTGCAGACAAGTTGAGCAGATATATCCTATTGCCTCACTTGTGGTGTCTCAATCCAGAAGTAGCAATAGAAATCTTCAGCTGTTGGGGTCAGCCTTCCTGCGACCTATTTACCTCCCCGTCAAACAACAAATGCAGCTATTGTGCCCGATTTCCCCCAGTGGGTGAGTTCCCAAGGGACGCTCTGATCCACGATTGGCCCATTGGACTACTATATGCCTACCCTCCCATTCCTCTGATAGCCCAATTCATAAGGAAAGCCATTTGGTTGAAATGCAAAGTGATCCTCATAGCCCCTTTTTGGCCTCTTATAAACTATCCACCAGAAGACTATATCTGGACAAATGGAAATGATTCTCTGTTTGATCTAAGGAAAAGATGCTAGACCCTTATTCAGCTCTAGTCACAGGTTTTACAGTTCCTGTCTACTTTTTTTTTTTTTTTAAGATGGAGCCACAGCCTCTACCATACGAGTACACCTAGCAGCTATTTCAAACTATCATAATGGATTAGGTGGCACCCCCCCTAATTTCACTGTGTTTATGTAAAACTTTTCTCAAAGGAGTTTTGCATATTAGGCCTCCAGTCAGACAGCCTATAGAGTCATGGAACGTTAGTTCTCCATTCTTTGACTCAACCTCCTTTTGAGCCTGCTGCAAAATGTGATCTCAAATTCCTGTCATGGAAATCCCTCTTCCTAGTAGCCATCACATCAGCCAGACGAATTTCTGAACTTCAGGCATTATGCACCAAAAGACCCTATCTAATCTTCAATAAGGACAGAGTATCACTCTGGACGAATCCATCTTTCCTCCCCAAAGTTTTCTGATTTTTCCATCAATCAAACTATTGACTTACAGTATTTTTCCCGAATTTTTCTAATAAAGGGGAATACTGCCTGCATTCCTTGGATGTACACAGACAATTGAGATTTTATTTAGACAGGACCAAAGCAGTTCATAAAACTGACCAACTTTTCATTTCCTTTTCTGGGCCTAGAATGGGAAATTCTATCTCCAAGGTCACATTATATAAATGATTAAGGGACTGCATGCGTTTCATTTATTCACTTGCAAAAGAACCTATGCCAAAGAATATTTAAAGCCCATTCTACTAGATCTATGGCAACGTCTGTAGCCTTCCATTCCAGAGCTTCTATGGATGATATCTGTGCAGCAGCCACTTGAGCTAAACTCCACACTTTTCATTACAAATTGGATGTGGTCTACAGAGGGAGAGTTGCATTCGGCTCAGTGGTAGTCAGGAACGTTCTTCCATAAGGGTTGCCCAAGGATCACAAGGTAGCTGTGGATTCTGTCCCATCAGTGATGAATGGAAAGAAGATTAACAACATCAGATAAAGAAGTTATGTCTTACCATAACGTTCTATCTGTGTTGTTCATCTTCTTTCATTCATCACTTCCCACCCTCCTTCCCCTGCCAAAAGCTCCTGGCAGATACTTTGGGTCCAAGTGGAGTCTTAGGGCATTTGTGCAGAAATGGCCTCTGCTTTACTTATACAACATGGGCAAACTCGCTCTAACGTAAAAAGGGCATTGTGGGTAGAAGCTTAGCTCGAGAGTTTTTGACTGGCACAAGCTTGGCATTAGGCCGACTCAGTTCCGAACCTATCAGTGATGAATGAAAGAAGATGAACAACACAGATGGAATGTTATGGTAAGATGCAACTTCTTTTTTATTCTACCACTGCCATTTGCTGGTCAGTACTGGCAGATTATATGGCCTAGCATGGGACCTGACCTTAACTACTTAAGCAAGGTGTGGTTAGTATTTAAGGTTGGGTCTTGGACCACTCTGGAGATTAACTGGTTTGTCTTTCTCCAAATATCGTAGCATAATCACTGCACTACTTGTACTACATTACAGTTACTGTTATAACTGTCAGTAACATGCTGTACTGCAATCCCATTTTTTTTGACAGCTTGCTAGTCAACTTAGCTCAGTCTAGCTGCCTTCAGTTAAGAAGGTAATGCCCAAACCTGTGCAAAGCTGGCCAGGGTTATGATGATCATATACAACCAAACAAACCAGTAGTGCACCCTACACAGAGCCAATTATCAGTACAAAGAGGAAAACATAGTGCTCGCTCTGTCACTAGAAAGAGTAGCCCTGACATACATGCAGTTTGATCATTAGTGTGCATTTTTTGGGTGAAACATCATCTTAAAACTGTTAATAACTAGTTATTCATCAGGGCAGAATGGAGCTGCACTGCTTAAAGGTGTATCTAATAAGAGTCATTGGAGGCAATTTGGTTTCAATGTGTGGATGCTCCCTAGGTGCTTCTAACCCACTAAGTGGAGGTTCTGGGATTTGTGTCTCTCAGTTTGCCTGAAAATGTTTGAGGATCCCATAAGATGAGCTGGAGATTTTTACAAGAAATATCGAAATCTGGTGTACCGTGTTCAGGTTGTTACCACAATGACTCTAACATAATAAGTGATTTTGATCTGGATTCAAAAACTCTGGTATTAAGTGCCCTTTACTGTGTGTGCATTTTTTTCTACTACACAATATATTAAGTAAAGCAGCTAGCAACATCAGTTAGCCTCAGAGAATATAGAGAGTTAAAAAAAAAAAAAAAAAACAGCTTTACTTAGAAGCAAGACAATCATCAGTGTGAGGTTGGCCCCATGCCAGCATCGGCACAGAGCACTAGATTCATCATTGTAGATTTAGTAGGTGTAGTGAGTCCAGAGTCGTATTACTAAGGCCCGGCTAAAAATCTACAGGAGTCAGAACATGAGGTTTGTAATTTAAAAAGAAAAAAAATATATAGCAGTCTAATGGAAATTCACACCAGGGCTACACACACAAATCAAAATATTGTGTAGAATGTCATTTTAAACATATTCTTGCCTGCAGAATTTTAAACATCTGTTTACTATTCTGCTCGCAAGTGTTTGCGAAGTAAGAAAGTAGGTCACAGAAAATGCTTTACATTTTGTAATAAAGGCTAATGAACCAAAGGTTGAAGAACTATTCTTCACAGATAATGTCATCAGGAAACCCCCAGGAACTAATTGGCTGTCTGAGAGGCCTTAACATTTTAACAAAGTGCAATACTGAGAGCTACAACCTGCTCTGCCTGCACTACTTTCCTTCCACTTGCTAAAGTGCCTTCTGTTTCATTCAGAAGGCAGAACTGGGAAAAGCTAAGCTTTATATAACATTTTTACTTAACTGGAGTAGCCATTTTGGTCTTTGTCTAACAGTAAATTATACAGAGTACACCAGATATTTTATTCCATTTAGAAACTGTACTGATGTCTTGGCAACTCTAACAGAGACAAAGATTTGGTCTTTAATGAGCACCTTTTTTTGCCAAATCTTACAGGAAGAAAAGACACCTTTCACAAGTCCATAGTGGTGACTTGATTCTTTATTTGCAAACTAATTAGAGTAAAACAGAACTTTAGAGAAGCATAATTACAGAAGCAGACAGATGATCTGCATTGCAAGCTGCCATCTTGTAATGTAGAACGTGCTTGTTTGGTAGCACCAACAGTTGTGAGTAGCAGTTTTTATTTTATTTAAGGTGCTTAGACTGAACCCAGAAGCCTTTTTTCAGTAGAAATGCAGCATCTACAGAGAAGTGAGTTGCATTCATGTATGGAAAAATATAATACCTTGCTCGGCAGCACACACCTGTGCTGAAACATTGTTAAGAATTTTACAAATTGATCCACAAAAGTAGTTAATTTGATCTTGGAGGAGTAAATATCCCTTAAGATTTCCCACAGGTAAGAAACTTGTATTTTACACTTAACTGAGCAGAGGTGGGTTGTCTGTTCACTTATATAGAGTATTGATAAGGTGGTGGTTAACAGACTTGGAGCTTGATAGGGACCTGATAATCATTGGAAGCAGGTTCTGTACTTTAGTGCTTATTTGGTAAAGCATTCTAAGGAGGGATTAGGCATCAGCAGAGAAAATGGATTGGCATCAGTGAACCAGAAGGTGTAGGAAGAGGGAGTCAAGGGTCAAACAGTGTTTTATATTCAGAACTTTATAGATTATTAGGGAGTGGCTATACCATTTGAGATTTGTGTGCATTACATAAAACATTTGCTTTTGTGAGATTGGCACAGTGATGTTTGACAGGATGACTAAACCTTAAATTGCGATTTTGATTACCAGGACCTAAAGCCCATTACAGCTGTTAAAGGACCCTGTGGTCACTAGTGAAAGTTTAAATTCTAAGACTGAAATAAGCACACATTTTGCACAGGTTTTGTTTGCTTCAGGTGTTAACAAATGTAACTTTTTTTTTTATGGCAGAAGACCAAAAAGCACAAATTTTAGCAGTTACAGATCTAGTATAGAAAGGAAAAGCAAACTGTTGCTCAAACTAGAGGCCAACATGTTTAAATGACTACACAGATTATTAAGGACCCCCCCCCCCCAAGGTGTGGTTATTGGCCAGATCTTAGGAACCTGTAATGGGCATGTAGCTGCTACTACTGTTAGTCAGTAAGAAATTAGAAGATTATTTCACTGCATTTTTTCACAAAGCGAAAACAGGGATATCAGAAGCATAATCGTGAAGACTTTAATGAAAACAGAAAAGCAGAAGACCAAGGGAAAACTTAGTGTACACTTGTGTTAACTCTTTGCATGAAAGAAAGAGAATTGCCATTGTTGACTTGAGTGCACACTAAGATAGCTATGTTTTCATTTAACTGAAATTGGTTGAACTCTGTGTTATCTCCTGTAACCATACAGGGTGCAGCACTGAATCAGATGCCATTGTCAAATCAGTACTGTCCCACCGAGCTTGCTATGGTCCGTGTCTTTGAGGATTTGGTATATGTGGCAGAGGATAGCAGTTGCAGTTCTGTGCTCCTACTTGAACCCTTGGTGCTGGGAGCTGAAGAGGCCAAATCAGTTGACATGAGATGCAAGTTATAATGATCCAGCCATTTCAAGTATTAAGAAAGGAGATGGAAAGAAATGGGTCAGTAAAAAGAGAATAGTAGAGTATTTCCCTTTTGAGGAGCAGTATTAGCAGAAAATTTCCACAAATCTGTGAAGGTACCACTGGAAAGTGACAAATGAATGTGCTGGAGGGGTGCAACAGTAAAGGTGCACAGATTTTAGATAACTTTGGACTGAGGCTGTTAGGCAGCTTGACCAAAATTAGGCAAATTCTTAGCCATGGTCACTTCCTAAATTGATATTTTTGAAAGTGGAAGGTAGGAGAGAATTTCTTATGATGCACTTCAAGCTGGAGAATATTATCACAAGAATTGATACTTTAGAGTGGGTTAGAAAGTAGAACTTTTTACCAAACAGATTTGAAGCATCTCTGGAAATTAAAATGGCTTGACAATTATCTAGTATTTTGTGAATGAGAAATGGCTTTTACTCTGTCAAGTAAATAACCTTGTTCCTGAACCCTTTTTGATTGTTTAGAAGTCCCTTGCTTGACATTGTTTAAGATGGGTGGCCTTAGTTTCACAGTTTTTTTTTCACTTTTTTTAATATATATATATATATATATATATATATATATATATATATATATAGTCACAAAATTAGTTTGTTGTGGCGATCCACTAAGGCTGGGGGGGGGGGGGTTCAGTGATGCACACACCTCGCGTTCTTGATCTTAGTGAGAGACGCCCAAGCAGTCACCTCTTGTGGGCATCCAAATTCAGAATTTTGTGCCCACAAGAGGTGTATTGTCTAAAACCCGTAGGTTTGTCCGACATTGTTAAATTAATGGAGCATACACACACACACACACACACACACACACACACACACACCAGAAAAAGCAGCCACCTACACAATTGTAAACAGCAACTACAGCTAAAGAATATCAAAACAAAGATACCGAGAAAGGTATATATATATATATATATGTGTGTGTGTGTGTGTGTGTGTGTGTATACATATACATATATATATATATATATATATATATATATATATATATATATGAGAGAGAAAGGAAAAGAAATAAACATGGGCCAACTGCCATACAGGAGGCAAGAACGGGAAGAAGAAAACCACGCTACTAAAATGGTAGGTCAGGTGGGGAGGTTAAAGAAAGAAATAGGCGTATGAATAGAATAGAAAGTTAGAAGAAGTCAGACAAAAAGTTTAACTTATCTTTTAAAGATGCTTGAGACTCTTGCAATTGCCTCTGTCCAGGAAGGCGGTAAACGGGATCTGAGGAGTTGGAGCTGCTACAAAGCATTGTAAGAGTGGAAGGAGCTCAAGATTTAAAGCAACAGCCTTTTGGAATGGCTGGTTTGAATCCGATGTCGGATCCTAAGACCCTATTGTGAGGAACAATGAAAATGGACAACACAGATACCAAGTTATGCTAAGTACATAACTCCTACATTTATTTAATGCTCCAATTCCTGAGATAATTCCAAAAACCCTAGTGCCTATCCTTTGATCTATTCTTGCTATAGCCACAAAAGCAATTACTAAAAATTGGAAAAGTAAAGTTACCCCCTCTAGTGTTGAATTTATTAGTATGGCAAAAAATGTTTGCAGTAGTGACTTTGCATACTTTAAAGATGAGAACTTCTAATATTACACATTAATATAAATTTTGGCTTCAACTTAAAGACTTGATAAATATTAATTGTTGTTATGTATAACTTTGATGTATTGATCACCTGTGGAACTATGTTATAACTGATTTATCTGCTTAAAAAAATAATTTTAGCGGATTAAGCTTGTTTGTGGAAGGCAGATTCTCCTACTTAGGTTTTCATGCTCTGTTACGTTTGCGAAGATCCCATGACACTACTACCTGTGTCTTTTGTCAAAAGGTTAGCTGGAACACTGAGGTTAGATGGCCTTAATTACTTGATGATTTTTTTTTCTGTAGAAGAAAATCCAAGAAATTTAGAAACTGATCATTTCTTTTTGCTTGGCCTCCAGTTTGGACAGGCTGAAACCTTTAGGTTGGAGACTTGACCAGTAACCCTGTCAAAATGTCTGCAGAAGGAAGGCAGGTCAATAGTTGGGGTGAAGAAAAGCTTTTTTCTTGGTGGATGGTCCAGGCTGCAGCTGAGTTCATTGACGGTCCAGGCTGCAGCTGAGTTCATTGACGGTCCAGGCTGCAGCTGAGCTCATTGACTGCCCAGTGCTACCCCCATTGCTCTAACACTCAACTCTTGTACTACAGCCACCTCAGTTTTGGAGCTGCTGGCAGGGAGTGAAGAGGAGAGCAGCATTACATTGATACTATCCTCCTGCTGGGGCCTTCAGCAGCATGGACATGGAATGGGAGAGGTAGTGTCCTGGAGCGAGAGTGGAGGAGCACCTGCAGTGTCATTCCTGCTTGCAGCCTGACTTTTGTTAAGTCCTAACTACCTCTCCAAACATGCTGCTGATAGCAACAGTCTAGGTGACCAGACAGATGTGTGAATGAGTATATGTCATCATCCCCTGGTTCTTGGGGAGATCACACTTACCTGTCCTCCCACCCCACCAACCTGGCATTCTTTCTTGCACTGCAGCCTCCACCTCCGCTCATTAGAGAGATGTCTGGCATGTCCCTACCCACCCAAGATAGGCAGACCCATCATCCCTGCTTCACTGTCAGGTGTCCAAACTGCTAGTCAGAGTATAGTTACCTAGGCTGTAGTCAGGGTATTATTCCTCTATGCCTTTGATGAGGAAGGAAGAAATGCATCTGAAGAAGAAATCCTCTAAAGCTAAAGGCTTTAGTCTTTACAGTAGTGTCTGTTAAAAGAAAATAAAGATCAACTTCTAGTATTCATACCTCAAGCGTGAACAGAGTAAGTCTTAAGGTCTTGATTGGCAGTGATGTCTGCGGCCACCATTGGTTCTTCTCTTTTTTCCGTGCAGGTTCTTTCATTCTTTATGTTTGGCAATTTGCTTAGCTGTCAAGTCAACTGGACTAAAATCCAGCCAGATGCAGTTGACCCAGTGTAGCTAGCATAAAAGATAATTCAGATGTGTGCAGAGTTGTTTTCAGTTGCATTGCTTTTGATTACCTTCCCAGTGGCAGTAGAGCTGTTGATATTTCTTGGGGAATCTTATCTGTTACTGTCATTATTTTTAACTACTGGCTGTGGAAAAGGTAGTGGATAAACATTTTCCAGTCCTATCTATCATCCAAGGACTGAGATCTGCTTGACCAGACAAGCCAGTACTAGACATTAACACAAAATCATGGAAGTCTCATTTGCACATATTTTTCTACTTCGTATTATTGCAAGAGATTCTAAAACTCGCAGGGTTCCAACCGCAGATGACCTTTAGCTGTGTGCTACTCATCTGAGCTGTACTCAAACCTACAGAGCAGCAGGAGAAAAGGGAAATGAACAGATGGTACGCTCACAATTCTGCTTCATCTGTGTTCTTACCTTCTTTCTGTTCCATACAACTGCAGTATAAGTGATAAAAGAGATCCCTTAAGGCTACAGAATTTACGTCCTAAAGAAAGAAAGGGGTTTTGTCTTTGTTTCCCTCTACAGAAAGCAGTTCTGCATCTGTGATGTTGGTACACAACTTCATTATAACCATGAATCAGATTTTGAAGTCCCCAGAGCTCATTCCAGATGACTTGTCATGTCAGGATTTCTCCTTGTCATGCAGTTTGCAGAGGACTAACTACTTGGAGAAAATGTTTGCCTTGACTGGAAGCATTTACAGAAGGTGGTGGTGGCATTAAGAATGCCATCCATGATATGGACTCCTTCTACTACATTATAAAAGATACCTGACACACTGCTTTGTCTGACCATTAAAGTGTTTCTGGAATTGGCAGCTGACTTTGGACATCGTTGGCAATGTTTTTAACTGTTTAGTTTATCATCTTGTTTTTTTTTCCCCATTTCAGAGTACTTGCAATTTGAATATTTTTTTAATTTTAGCAAGAAGTATTTATGTAGTTCATTATTGCACTTTTTATGCTTCTTGCTTTGCTTCACTTCAGTTTGTTACAAAGAACTTGGGGTGTAAGATGTGTAATAAAGTTGAAAGTTTCTGGATAATGTTCCTGCCATGCCACAGTAAGGCATATACACAGTATTTTACACCTAAAGCTATGTCAAATATTTTGAAAAATCTACCTGTGAACAATAATATAACCTCACCAGGACCCTAAAGAGTCGCATTTCTTGAACCTCAATGCACTTAATAGGAAATATAAAGTACTGGATAGGTAAGGGGAAGTGTACCTTTGCAGGGGTTATTGCTTCACTTTATGCCTTTGATTTTGTTTATCAGAAGGTTGCATTTCGCGCACAGTACTGAAGAAGATGCATTAAAAATTTAGGGCTCTATCGTACTCCTGACTTTGTCTTTGGCACAACAGCTACTGAGAATGGCTATGAAAGCTGCAACCCACATCCCTTAGGAAATTATATGATGATGCTAATGTAGCAAGTAGTGAAATGTTGAAAGCGTTTGCATCTGTCTGCATATTTGACTGAGAGTTGCCTTCCTTGTAAAAGGGCATCAAGGCAAATATTAAGCATTTTTTCAGGTATCTCTATTGCAGGAGATGTCTACAGGAAGTAAGCCAGAAATAAATTTTGTATTATCAGCATGCACCTTTTGCCCAGCAGAGTGCAGCAGGTACCCCCTTACTGCATGCAAGCCTTTCTCAAAGTGTCCCAGATTTCAACAAGGAAGTGGAAGAGGATGATTTAACAGTACCAATCTTGTTCAACCTTCCTTTAAGAAGTGTCCCCTAAACATGACTCTGTGACATAGATCCCTTCCCTTTACATTTGTCCATTCCGTTACATGAAGAGAAAGCATACATTTGTAGTTATTTAGGGGAGGGGACTGATTCATATTTCACTTTCCATCTTATCAGATAAATGTTGCATACAGGTTAGTAAAGCAATTGAAAACTGAATCAGGGATCCATCAAAATTCAATGCAGGGGGTCTAAAATCATAGCATTCAAAATGTTTTTTGTTATACATAAATTTGCACCTCTCTCTCACTACAGTTGCTCCCCTAGGAAACCTAAGGCAAATAAATTGGTTCTTGTGGTGCTACTGGGTACAACCAAGATACCAAAAAAAAAAAAGTCTTGAGTAGCCTTTTAATTCATGTAAAACTTTTCAGCTGTAGCTGTTTTTCTGTCCTGTCATACGGCATAATCCTAATGTTAAAACACTAACCGTAACCCAAAAATCTTCATCCTAACCCAGAACCCCTAAGATACTTACCCTAACGTTTTATTTTAATGTAAATTAAACACATTTATGGATAGTTAAAGGCACTTTTAAAATCTCTCTTCTTTGTAGTATGGCAAAGCAAGACATTGAGATACTTCTGTCAGCATAACTGGTAAATGCACTCCTTGTGTAAAGTGATACAAATAACCAAACTTACCTTGCGTAGTAGGATTGGAGAGTGGATGATGGCCTGAGATTTCTGTATGCTGTCAGACCAGTAGCTTGTGGCTTACATAACTAACTTAACATACATTAGCAAAGTTCTCTTCAGGTGCCACAACAGTCATCCACCACACAAGACAAAAGTGACACCCTTAAGCAGAACTGTCAAGCAGCATCAGGGGTGCAGCCGGGCAGACATCTACTCTGTAGACAGTGGCCATGGGTCTTTATTTCCCGGTAGCTTGTGCACACTATCTGTCTGGCTCTGCCTAATCTCATTTGTAATGACTGAGTTACAGTAATTTTACAGGTTGTACAGCCTGTAATACTTCTACCAACTCTCACTTTCTCTTTCCCCTTCAGTGGTCCCAGAACTGTTCTAGTCCATTCAAGACGAGTCAGAATGAAGATGGTGAGTAAGGGCAGAAGACTGACAAAACACAGCTGTCCCTCCCAGTGCACAGCAGTGAGTCTGGCAACAGGCTACAGCAGCAGGACTACAACAAGTTTAAGTTTGTTCACTGTATAAGAGGGCAGACAGACAGCTAGGCACTTAAACAACCTCAGATCCCTCAGCTTTCTGCTTTGTCTCTTACTTGACTCGCCATTCTGGTCTTCTTTTATCAAAAGTGGCACCAGGAAAAGAAGGCTTTGCCTGAATGTGTTCACCCTTCAGTGGGGATAGTTTTCTGTTTGTTCCTTCTTTCCAAAGTCTACAAAATGTGTTAAAAGTGATGAAGGTCATTGCCATCATGGATAGTACATCCTCCCTTTGTTTATGGTAGGTGTGTTTTCCTCTGCTTGTTGTTTGTAGAGCAGCTGGCTCCAGCCTCTCTTCAGATTTTCTTAGACACAAGATATGAGCAGAATCATGAATGGCAGCTGTAGTCTGGCAACTTTACAAGCCAGTAATCCAAGCTCAGAGAAGCAATTTCTGGTGTAAAAGCAAGACATGGGAAGTTTAGAATTATATGGACAGGAGAGCAGTGATGCAATTATGTGTTACCAGCTTTTAATGCAATTTCACTACTACCTCTGACTTGCTGCTGTTCATCCATTTATTCTATTTTGATCATGACAGCCACCAGAAGGTTTCTCACTCATTACTTGTAGGAAATTAGAGCCATCTAGAAGACCAGTCAGAGCAGTGGAGCAGTTAAAGAAGCAAACAGTAAAATCTCAATACTCTGCCGTAAGCAGAGCACTTGAGAAATGTTGGGATTCACAGTTGAAAACTACTGCCAGTTTACATGCA
The DNA here is from genome assembly GCF_019279795.1 of Protopterus annectens. NCBI lineage: Eukaryota > Metazoa > Chordata > Ceratodontiformes > Protopteridae > Protopterus > Protopterus annectens. The sequence goes on from NC_056733.1 coordinate 56,861,355, forward strand.
TTTTGTCTGCCACTTTTAAATCAAAAAGAGTTCAGAAAGAATAGTGCTGTTACACCTTTGAACAAAAGTTAAGTAAGGCCAAGGATTGTACTCCTAGCTTTTCCTAGTGCCAACCCCCCCCCCCCCCAATAAAAGTAATGGGGCCCTGGTCTGCCTGTACCTAGAGGACTGGGTTCTGCTCACTTTCTTATAAGATATCCTGCAAGTTAACTACAACTGTAGCTTTACCTCTGACTGCTGAGGGGATAACTGCATTGATGTCTTGATCTGCTAGAATACACTTTCCAACTATCATCTGTTTGACTGTAGCCTGCATGAGAACGCTGGAGTAGTGGCTAACTTTTTGACATCTCTCCAGGAAGGTCCCATTTTCTTCAGGCTCTGTCCTACTTCATTTGAGTACCATCTTACTAGAGGAGTAAGGAAGTAGCATGCAGTGTCAGGCACACAAGATAGAAGATCTCCCCTAGAAAATATGCTGCACGTAAACCATAAGTAGTTGAGGGCATTTGTCTAAACATCGAAAAACTTAAAAGTATACCCGTTCCTGGCCCATGTTAGGATTGTAAAGATAATACCATAATCCTAGGGAATGTTAAGGGACTGGGGGGACTCTTCCCTATTTTTGAGAGGCAGTCAAAATGTTGAACAGTGAGTCCAGAAGAGAAATTCTGCTCAGTGTTTTTATGATGCTGAGCAAAAGCCATCCTTTGGTTTGACTTTGTCAGCTGACAGGCCAACCCGTCTCATGAATAAGAAGTAGATCCCCAGATCATTCAGTCAGATTGTTTGAATGTGTTTTGTTTCAGTTCTGTACACCAGAATAGAATCTGTTTCCTTCCTTTCAGATATGAAACTTTCACTTGATTGTTTCTTTGTTAACAGGAAACAGACTTTACCCAGAATGTGTTCACCCCTCAGTGGGGAGACAGTTTTGTTTGCTGTTCCTTCATTCCCAAGTCTACAAATTGTGTTACTAAAAGTGAAGGAGGGCCGGGGCTGACATTGATAGCATATCCTCCCTTTGTTTATGATAGCAGTGTTTTCCTTCTGCTGGTGTTTGTAGAGAAGCTGCATCAAGTCTCGCTTCAGATTTTCTTAGAGAATTTTTAGATCCTGGTCTGAAATCCCTCCATGCTACATGTGGTTGGTTAACCTTTACTTGTTTATAAAACTAGAGGTCCATTTAATTTGGTATTTGTTAACACAGTGCAGGTGTTTTTTAATATTTTGGGGAAGTGGGCACGTCCAATTCCTTACATGTTTGTGGACTTCTTGAATAGCAGTTCATTAGTTTGAATTCCTCCTACCACCAGAGGAAGCTCTTTGGCCAGTTTTGGTCTCCACTTGAAAGTATGAGCTTCTTTGTTGGCATGTGGGTAGTTGCCATTGGAAAATCCATATGGCATTTCTTAAATTTCTATTCTATTCATGTCATATTTGGTCTGAAGCCCACTCTGCATAACTCAGATAGGTATTGATTTTCTGTGAAAATTAGGCATCTGTGCAAACATTTTCTTTTTCAGAGGATCATGAGGGATTAGGTAGTGTTCTGTTTTCAGTCCTATACAAACAGCTAGTCTGGTGGAATACTCATGCAAAGTTTTTCTGTGTTCATATGATCATCTTCCAGTGTTCAGGCAGGAAAGCTGTTGAGGAACACTGACTCCTTAATAGATGGATCATATACCCAGTTGCCCATTCGTTTATCTAAATTGTTTCCAAAAATATGCAAAGTGGTGATTTCCATATAAACATAAGTAGTTTATTCCATAATTCTGGAATTTTCTGGTATATGTGTGAACATTTCATACTTGTTCGGCAAAAAATTTTCTTGTAAGCACAATTTAAATGTTTTTGAGTAGTCAGAATCATTAAAATGTAAATTCAAACTAGATTGTAAAACATCATCATGAAATGTCCTATAAGCCAAAATCAACGTGCCTTTAAAATGTCAATATTGTGTGATAAATACATATAAGTATTTGCATCTGTCACTGTAACAAAAATTTAGATGCAATTCTTCTTGTCAACCTTTTTTTGAACAGATTCAAGCCTGTTCAGCTTTTGATTATTGTAAATAATAAAGGTGGTGGTGTACTCCAAAGTAGGTCTGACAACTGTTTTATTTAAATGAAGCAAATACAAATTATCTCTCAATAATATACCTAATTGTTTATTTCCTTTTGAAATCACAGGATGTCCTTCTATTCCTATGCTGCAGTATTCATAACATGAGGGAGTCCGCCTCTGGCTGACTCGAACGTCCGGCCAGCATACCAAAGTCTAAATGCTACTGCAAGGTATGTGCGACAGCGAGTATCACTTAGCATACGTTGGCCATAAAGAGACGTCTGGTATAAGGCAGACAAGAGCACGTACCTACCTCAGAACTTTTATGCCGCCTGTCTGACTGCCAGCTCCAGTCGGCGCTTTCCAGAGAAATTGCATTTGTGCTTCAGATAAGTACCCCATTGGGGCATTTTCCTTTTCATTTGGCTACTGTGTTGGTTTTTTTTTTGTTGTGAGTACATGTCAGCTAGGAAGAGCAAGTGTCAGTGTGGAAGGCAAATTCCACATAAATACTCCCATGAGCTTTGCTTATTTTGCTTAGGCCTAGACAACTATCACACATCCTGCACTATCTGCAAGGCCTTTGTTCCTAACCCCCCCCCCCCCAATAGCCGCCTAGCATCCCTTAGGTTATATTTGGAGAATCCACGTCTTAAGTGCTTAGCTGGAGACATGAAACCGACGTCGGGCCCTTCAGAAGAGCTGCAACTTAAGAAGGCCAAAAAAGACTCCGCCTGATCCTACATCTGCTCCCTGTACTCCAGGTGTCCCTCCCCAAGGCTGATGTAGTCCCAGAGCCTGCTGCAGAATCTGCAGAGTCTCCTTCGATAGGTACCATGGTAGAAGCTGTCAGGGAATCTGTAGGCATGTCCCAGAGGGATTCACAGGCATCCGATTCGGGCACGGGGGGGGGGGGGCATGACTGGTTATCTCTGAAGGCCCGCGTGATGTCACACAGATTGTTGTTCATGAAGGTGTTCCTACAGATGTTGTGGAATGCTGCCTAACATCAGGCCCATCGACTTTTCGTCGCCTGAGGCTCTAAAGAAGAAACTAAAAACTAGACATGTTTCTCCAGCTCCTTAGGACCAGGCTTCTGATCAGACTCCTGACTGGCAGGCCTTTACCCAAGGCCTCTTTAATGCCTTTATGGCCCTCCGCCAGACGTCAGCCGCGTCCTTTCTGGCACCGGCCCTTTCTCCTTCTACCCCTTTGAAGAGGCCTGTAGAGGATGTCTCTTCTGAGGAGGATGACTCATCAGGGGATGAATCTTTGGCCTACTCTACTCAAATTGATTTTTCTCTGGGTTATGCCTCCCCACAGGAGGAATCTAATGGTACAGATTTCCCTGGGGAGGATATTTACTTTGGAGAGACCATTTTAAAGATGGACTTCTTTAAGTGGGATTGTTGCGAGGTTTCTGAGATTCAGAAGAGGTTCTATGACCTCCTACTGCTGGAATCCTCTAATCCTTCAGCCATACCTCCAGTCCTGATGGCTTTTTTGGATGACTTGACTGGACCTTCCAAGTGCCCAGACTCTAAGCACCCAGACAGATTTTACAAGGTGCCTGAGGGTGCCAAGTTCATTTTTAAGGCACCCTTGGCTGACCCTGCTACTGTATCAGTGGCAGCAGATAAAGCTTCCAAACTTTTACCCTCCACCTCCCTGATTCCCTCTGATAAGGAGAGAAAGGTTATGGAGAGACTGGGGGAAAAAGTGTATACTTCTGCAACCTTGGCCTTTAGAGCAATGAATTATCAGACACACACGACCAAATATTCCCTTATAGCAGATACAATGAAAGCCTTGTCAGAGCTTCCAGATTCTCCCAACAAAGCCGAGCTTTCCAGCATTCTTAATTCCTGTTCCCAGGTTACTAGGCACTCCATCAGATGTAGTTACAATGCAGTGAAGGCTTCTGCTAGGGCAGCAGTTACGGGGTCCATCCTGAGAAGGTATTCATGGCTTAGACTACAACCCTTACCAGATGATATCAAAGCTAAGCTCATGGATGCCCCTATGGATAACAAAGCCTTATCTGACATTTTAAAACTCTTCAGGAAAAGGGGAAGGAACTCCAGGATTTAAAACACATTTTTGTCTCTCCTGTCCCTTGCTTCCAGAGAAACTACCAAGCCAGAACCACCTTTGTTAGAAAGGCAACTAAATATCTCCCACGCAAAGGTAAGAGGAATGCTAGGAGACAGGCTGCTTCTATGTCTGCTTCTTCCACACCCTCTTAGAAGTGTTTTTTTTCAGGCCAAACCTGTTGGTCTGTGCCTACCAGGCCCCAAATCCATCTTACCCTCCTTTCTCTCCATCTCTCTGTTTCCCTCCAGCTTGGAAACAGGTAACCCTGGACTCTTGGGTCCTCTTCATCATCGACCAAGGTTACTTCATGACATAGGAAGCCCACCCTACCTTCAAGGGAATCCCACAACCCCCACAGAACCAATTGGAATTCATTCCACTAGTCCTTTCCTTTCTTCTTTCTTAGGGCACTATCCAGGAGGTGCCACCCAACCAAAGGGCAAAAGGATTTTACTCCAGGATGTTTCTGTTCCCAAGAAAGGATGACCTTTGGTGGCCCATCTTAGACCTTTCCCATTTAAACACCTTTCTAAAAGTTCCCACCTTTTGCATGCTAACTCTACCTACTGTACTCCCTCTTATTCTTCCCCAGGCCTTCATGATGTCCTTGGAAATAAAAGATGCCTACCTTCACATCCCTATTCACCAACAGTTTGAGATTTCTTAATTTCTGTGGCTTCCTCTCATTGTTTACATTTTGTGCTTTGCCCTCTCTACGGCACCGAGGGTATTCACAAAATGTTTAGCCCCTGTTAATAGCCCACTGCAGAATGCAGGGCATACATATATTTCCATGTTTAGGCAACCTGCTCTTTCAGGCCACATGTCCCAAAATACTCCTGGACAATCTTTCCTATGCAGTGTCCCTTCTAAGAGGGCTAAGGTTTACCATCAATCTCCAAAAGTCTTCCTGGATCCCCTCCCAGAACCATGCTTCCTGGGGTGCAGGAGTCTAACAAGTTCTATGATAGCTTATTTGCCACCGGAAAAGATCCTGTCACTCACCTCCTATTTCCCAGACCTAATACCACTTCAGTCCCTGGCCGCCAGGGAGTTCCTGCACCTCCTGGGGTTCATGGCCTCAACTATTCTAGTGCTTCCCTTTGCCGGACTTGTACATAAGGAAATTTCAGTGGTTCCTGAGAACCGTTTGGAAGCAACACTCTCACCCCCTGGATTTTGTTGTCCCCCCTCCTACCCTGTTTGACAAAGGAGTTAGAGTGGTGGATTTTCCAGATTTTTCAGTTCTCCATAAATCCAGGTCTACCCCTTCAGCCACTTCCACCCACCCAGGATCTGTACACGGATGCATCAGACACAGGATGTGGTGCTACTCTGGAAGGTTAGGGATATGTGGTTCCCTCCTCAGACAAAAGAAAACATCAACATAAAGGAAATGAAAGCTTTGATCTTTGCAGTCAAAATCTTCAAGCCTGGGATTTTACCAGGGGTTCTAAGGTGGTTCACAGACAGTACCACAGTCTTCTGGTGCATCTACAAGGAGGGAGGAACAGAGTCCTATATTCTCTGCAGACTGGCATTGTACACCTGGGACATAGCCCAGCAGAGCCAAGTTTCCATCCAGGCTGTGTAAATTCCCTCAGCTCAGAATGTGATGGCAAACTCTACTCTAAGCAGGTCCATGACTCAATCCTACTAGTGGATGCTGAACAGGGATGTGCTTCTGGACCTTGTCCATCGATGGGGTATCCCTCAGATACATCTTTTTGCCTCCCCCATGAACAGGCAGCTTCCCAGGTATTGTGCCAGGATTCCACATCCTGGGGTATGGAAGGTGGACACACTATCTTTTCCATGGAAGGGGATGTTTCTGTATGCATTCCCTCCTTCCCACTCATTCAGAAGGTTCTGCTGAAAGTTCAGCGTGAACAACCAAAAGTCTTGCTGATGATCCCCTTTTGGCCATGACAGCATTGGTTCCCACTTCTCCTTCATTTAACCAAGGGCAATCACCACAAGTTATCCCACAGGATGGCCCTACTCACACAGGACAAGGGAACTCTAGTACATCCACAAATGTCTACCCTAAGCTTGACTCTGTGGGTGATAGGGCTTTAATTCCCTTTAAACACCTTTACACTGAGGACATGCTACAAGTTCTGCAGGAGGCCAGAAAACCCACTACTAGGAAATCCTATGTCTCCAAAATGGAAGAGGTTTTACTTCTGGTGTCTTAAAAAACACCTGTGTAAATTAATGAAGAGTGGCTTGTCATAGTCATCAGTCAAGGCACATCTGTCTGCCATCTCAGCATGTTTACATATTTCTCCTCCCTTTGCTTCCAGGTTGGAAGTCAAGCTGTTCCTAAAAGGCACCCTTCACATTAGACCACCAAGGAAACCTGTGCCTCCTCCTTGAGATTTCAATTTTGTCCTGGAGAAACTTACCCTATCCCACTTTGAACCAGCAATGTCATCTTCCCTACAACACTGCACATGGAAAACGGTTCTCCTAGTGGCTATTACTTCTGCAGAAGGGTTTCTGAGCTGCAAGCCCTTATGGCCTCTACTCCCTTCTCTGTATTTTATAGGGACATGGTTTCTCTTCAGACTAACCCATCCTTCATGCCCAAGGTGGTTAATGAGTTTTCCCTGAAACAGGCCATCAGTCTTCCTGCGTTCTTCCCATCTCCCCATTCTTCCAGTGAGAGGATTCTCCTCACCTTGAACATTCAGAGACAACTCGGATACTACTTGTGCAAAACTAAGCCTATCTGTAAGTCTGACAGATTGTTTGTCCCCTATCACCCAAGGACCCTGGGCCAGCCTGTTTCCAAGCAGACTATTTCCACATGGATTGCTAAATCCATTTCTTTCTGTTACTCAGCTAATAGAAATGACCTGTCTTCTCCTGAAAGGGCACAATCTCCTAAGGCAGTGTCCTCTTCTGGGGCCTTCTTTAAAGAATTGTATACAGCCTCTATCATGGAGGCAGCTACCTGGTCCTCTGTTCATACCTTCACCAAGCACTATACATTGGATGTAATTTCCAGGTCCAGAGGGTTTGTCAGAGCTGTTCTCCATGGCTTTGTGGAAGATGCTTTTGCTCATCCTCAAAATTCCTTCTCTGCATGAGCTTTGGCATTCTCCCTCATGTTATGAATAATGCAGCATACGAATTAGGACATAGAATAGTTGTGTAAAATCTTACCATAACCATAGATGTCATTGTGTTCTATAAGCTGCAGTATTGCTTCCACCCCTGCCCTTGTCCCTGATGCTTGCCTGGTCCCTAGTTAGATGTTTCCCACTGTATCAGGCTGGTGCTTTGTGGCATTCAGTTCTGAGATAGGTGCATACAGATACCTGCTTTATACCTGACGTCTCTTTATGGCGAACATACGCTGAGTGATGCACGCCATCGCATGTACCTTACAGTAGCATTTAGACTTTAGTATACTGGTCGGACGTTCGAGTCAGCCAGAGGTGGACTCCCTCATGTTATGAATACTGCAGCATATTGAAGAGAGGGACATCTACGGTTATGGTAAGATTTTACGCAACTATTCTTTCTGCATGTTTACAGGATGAAAATTTAGATTAAATTAAAGCACCTAACTTGCTATATACATTCACCTTTAACCAGTCAGAGCCATGTATGCATATTGTAGAACCTGGTATTTGTTTGCCATAGTACATATTACATTTATTAGTACTGAATTATATTACATAATTTTTAGGCCAATTGCATACTTTTACCAAAAGATATTTATATTACAATTGTAATTGTTGAATTGGATAAGATAAAACCAGGCTTACAATTATCAACGTACTTGTTATACCAACAAATTGTATTATTAGAGAAAGATGGGAAAACAAAGTTAAATAGCAAATATCCCAAAACAGAGCCCTGAGCTATATCAGGAAATATTGATGAAAAATTTGATTTACAACTGAGAAGTAATTGCCATTTGTTTTCTGCCAACCTGCCAGTTGACAATCCACTTAATTAAATAAGAATTGCAACTGTGTATTACTAATGTATTATAAATTTTAAGAATAACAATACATCAAAGCCTTAGTCAGATCCAAGTATACAGCCAACACTTTGAAGTCAGTTGCTGTAGTTACTAAATTATAAAATTCAAATTTGTTTGGGTTGATCTCCCTTAAGTAAACCTAGTGTCAGCTTATATCATAGTATTGTTTATTATCTATCTCCAGTCATAATATATTAGAGAGACATCTCTCAGAAATATTTCCAATAATGGATGCAAGCCTGACAGTCTATAATTACACACTTCATCACAATTTCTTTTTTTATGTATTGGTGTAATATTAGCCATATTCCAAGAGTGGGGCACAATCTGTTTATTCAGTAATGAGCTGAATAGACTTTGTATTAAGAAACCTAACTCTTCTTAGGGTAGGGTAGAATGTCAATATTCTAGGTTTACAGTTGCACATCACAACACATAAAATATCCATGTTGAACTCTGTTGTGGGGCTTACCATCCAGGTTCTAGACTGTTGTCAGTGCATTCTGGGGTTTCCATCAGTCTCTTTGACATTGTTTACTCTGCCTTGTTATGTACTGCCACCTGTGGTTGCTTTCCTAGTGCATTTGGTGTTGTCATCCAACTTGTTGAAGGAAGAAGTGTATTTTGACACTGGAGGCTTGTTGGCATTCTTTATAAAGCATCTGTTCAGAAACAAGAAAGCAATACAGCAGAAAGTCCTTTCCTAGGAGAAGGAAGAGTCCCTTGCAGTTTTCTCATTTTTTCTTTTGGGGTGACACCCAGTACTTTGAGATGCGTGTGGAGGTTTTTTTTCCCAGACGCTGGTCAGTTTTCTTGAGTCCCCTTTCCATACAGTTTCCTATTTGCATAATGTTTTCATGGCTTTCTTCAGAGGAACTAAATTATAACCATGTGTTTATCCATTCAGTGAGTAATTTGACTTTCAAACTTCATGAAGGTTTCAGACACAGCTCTTTGTGAATATATTTATTTACTGGAGCGGTTTCCCATTGTAGTCCCACCTGTGTTTTACTTTGAAGCATGAGCTGTGTCCTACCTGGAAGGCACACAAGAAGCATCCCATCACTTCTATGTTGGGCAAACAACACATAACTGTCCTTCATGTACGAAGGAATTTAGAAACTAATGAACACCTGGGAAAATTGCCTTAAAAACTCTGCACTTACAACAGATGTTTGCTTAAGAACTTTTCCGTTTTAGCTGATTGTTGTGGACTGGAGCATTTGTATTGGATATGGATAGGAAATGTTTACTGCCAGATAATTGTGAGTGGGTAGATTATGTTAGTAGTATGAGAAACCCAATTACTTTTTATAAAAGGATGAGCCTTGTGTCACATTTTCTTACTTCACAGTGCTTGTAGTTATACTTGGGAACATGCAGTGACATGTGCATCTTGGAGAAGCTTTGAAGAGAAGCCTAAACTGCTTTGAGAATGCTTTTCTAATTAAAGTTAACTTTTCTGTTTAACTTTCCTGGTATTACTTCATATTGCTGCTCCATGGCATAGTTTTAGTGAACTTTACAATATGTAACTTTCTTCAGGTGACAGATGGAATTTAGCATGCATCATCAGGTGCGAAGTTGTGCCTCTAGTGGCATATATTTTATGTTGCGTATATTTGGTGTAGCTCCCATTCGACCTTGTTCTCATGCTTTCCCTTGTACTATTTATTAATAATGCAAAAAGGGAGGGTTTCATACTTCTGCAGTAATAGAGAATACTGGACCTCATGTAAGTGCAAATCCAGAATACCAAGTGATGTGGTTACCCAAAGTCCAGTGTTCTCAGTTATCACTTGAAACTGTTACTGCCACTAAATATGATAAAAGTAAAACACTTTTGATTATTGCTGAGCATATTTCTTGACTGTCCATAACATTAATTAGAAAAGATCTTAACACGGAATGCATGACATGCCCTTCAAATGTGGAACAGTGAGGAACATGGAATTTTTAAGACTCAAAATGAGGAGTGGTCCTCATAAGGGAGTCACTTGAGAGATGAGTAACAGTAATGGGTTTTCTACCATTATATTTTAGCTTTGTCCCTGTTTGAGAGCCGTGACCGAGATGATATGCAGCAGCTCCTAGATGTTACGCAACTGCCGTAACATTCTGAGAGCTACACAAAAACACTGGTGTGGTCTGGTACTCTCCATTGTCGCCCATACTTCTATAATACACATGTAAAGTAGAAGTAATGGAAGTCTGTGATGCTTTGTTTGGTCCTCTAAGTTTATAATGCTTTTATGGGTTCCTTCTACTTTGCATGCTGGCATTTACAGCACAGATGTGAAGTCTTGCATAAGTAAGGCTTGTTGCAGTCATAAAGTGAATTGTATGTCGGCACTGCATGTATTATTTCAGTAACAAGCTTTACGGTGCCTACTACAAGCTAGTACAGTGAGTAATTCAAGACAGAAGTCATACTGTAAAGGCAAGCATCCTGTTTTGTTATTATGATAAACTGTTTTGTTTACTGTTTATACATCCATTTTTGCATGTATTGTCTTTGCAGATGAGACATAACATTTGGAATAGGGCCCAAACAGCTTTGGTAAGATTCTGATGTAAGAAAGTGCTGTTTATTCCTTCCCACATTCTGATGGTTGAAATGGTTTTGATGAAAGCATGTGGAGACAGATAATGCCAATTCTTCTGGCTTGTGTTAACCTACATAGCAGTACTTTATTCAGATGTTAGTGCTGTTTCTTACTTAACATATGCCTTTCACAAGAGGACCTTGTGTGGAAACAGAAGGACAAGGTCCTTCATCCTACACTGTTAGCGTCTGCCTTATAACGTGGCCTCTGACATTTTAAAATCCTAAACAGTTCTGGAAAAAAAAGTGTGCCATTTTTAGGAACTGATAGGACTGCATACCGCAGAAGTATAGCCCTTGGAAATTCATCAGACTGCTCATTCCCTGCGACAGCTCCCATCATGTTTGTCATCTCCCATCTATCCATTGCTGCTGTTCAGTTTAGTCACAAGAAATGATCTCTTCAGGTTATTGATTCTTTTCTATTGTTTGATCAAAAAAGGCTGCTGTTTTGTTTCATTGATTTTGCTCCTCTAATTGCATGCATTCCAGGTAAACTCAGACTTTTTTCCTGTTTTGATAACCCTCTGTTCACATCTCAGTGTGTTGATTTGAGGCCTGCATTTAATAAGCGCTATGCCAATACACCTGTTTAAGCTCTGACCTAGCTGCAGGAAACTGTCATTCGTGGTGTATAGCACGTCAGATTGCCAGGTCTGCAGAGGCATTAACCAGGTAGCAAGAAAAAGGCAGAAGGAAAAGTTGCCAGCACACCTCATAAAGAAAGACGTGCCAGCTAAGTAGGCCCTTTGCAAGTCCTGCTCCAACTGTCGCATCTCACTGTATACTTCCATCTGGAAAAAACTATGAAACTCTTAATATTTGAAAGCTGTGGTGAAAATGGAGTCCATGTCAGTGCTCAGGAGATGACTGAAGCTGGCTGTTTGCTCCACCTGTGTCTGCAGTGCCGACCTATATTTCAGCATCCACACTGGTGTCATTTTCAGTGTCAGTCTTACCCAGCATCAAGCTCTTGCTTTTTGCCACAGCCTGTCAATTTAAAGAGACAACAGAAACTGTATTGCTGGTAGAGCATTGCCCACAGTATCTGCAACTGCAGCTCTGTCCAGTGATGGCTTTACCTCTGGCCTTTGTCCCCAAGAGAGATTGTGAAGAGCTTCTGAAAGTGATTTGGGAGATTAGCAAGAAAGCCTTATTCTCTGTCTGTGCCGTCTCAGTTAAGGACTGCTCAGAGAATGTTACGGATCTGAATTTTTTTCTCTTCCCTTTTCATAAATGTCAGATTTATTTGCTTGGGCAAGGCATCCTATAACCACCAATACATATAACAGTGCCCGTGCTTTTCAAGTGCCTGCTTGCTGTAGATGGTCTTGCCTTTTGTGTGAGGTCATTAGACTTACCCTTTATCAGTGCCCCCAGCTATATCCATCAACATCCACTGGGACCTACATTTTATGGGTGTTTATGCCATTGGCATCAGCAAACCAGTTTTACTTCACAACAGCTGTTGTCAGAGCTAGTGCTGACATGGTTGGCACATTTGCAACCATTACTAGTGCACCCTGTGTCAACATTGATGGATCAGCTCTTCTCATCCCCTGGATTCTGGAAACCCCACAGATCTCATTAGATTGACTCTCTCATTAATTCAGTGGTGATGGACTTTGACAACATTGAGGGCAAAGCCTTACCCGAATAACCTGTAATGACCGCAAGTTTGTAGAGTCTATCTGTTTAATGCAAGAGATGATGTAGCCCTTGGACCCCTTGAGGGAACTATGACAGGAATGTAGATTCATAACCAAGACATGAGTTTGGGGGTGGGGTGGGGGCTAACCTAGGTGAATATCTTCAGACCAGATCTTTCTGTCATTTAAAGATCAATCAATATTGTAAAAGACCTCAAACCAGACCCCATCATTTCAGCTGTAGCTGGTGATCCTAATAATGCCATAATGGCTAAGGTAGAACTAGTTCTTTGTGGTGGTATGACCAGTGACTAAACCGCAATGTTTCCCATTCAGAGGCTAGATCTGTTCATTCCGATGTCCCAATTACCTTGATCTTTCAGAAACTGCAGGAACTCCACTTGGTGGCCCAGGTGATTGCTGTCATTCCTGTTGTTTTTTTTCTCCTTTCCTGAGGCCATGCCCTGTATTACGAAAGAAGCCAGAAGATCAAAAACAAGGATATCTTATTTGCAAAATGGCAGAGATTTTCCATTTGATGCAAGAAGAGAAACCAGGAAAGGGTACTCATCAACTTCTGTTATTTATCAGGTCTGTTTTTCAGGGCTGTCCTAGTCTTCCATTAAGGTACATGTATGTACCATTTCAAGTTGCACTGCAAGGCATTAACCCCTAGAGAACAGTTTGTAAAGCAGCTCTTGAGAGGAAATCTTCATCTTAGACCACAAGGAAGGACTGTTCCTCCATTTTGGGATATCACTTTAAATCTGCAGATGACGAACTTTGACCCTTTTGAACCATTGTCATTGGTTCTGCTCAGCTATATGTATTGGAGGATTACTTTTTCGGTAGCTGTGACATCATCAAGGAGAATATTAGAACTATAAATTCCTAGTGTACAAGGCCCATTTATGGTACAACATAATGATATTCAGTCTGAGAATGAACCTTTCCTTTACTTCTAAGGTGTTGTCTGAAATCTTCCTTAGTCAGACTATCTATTTACATGTTTTTTTTTTTCAACAAAATCAAAGGGAAAGGGTTTTTCACTTCTAGATATGCCCAGACAGGTTAGTATTACATGGCCAAAACAGAGTCCTTTTGACTGATGGGTCAGTTATTTATGACTTTTGCTCAAGGAAAAGCAAAAAAAAAGAATATCAGTGTTTAAGCATATATTTTCTAAGTAGCTGAGATACTTCAATTTTTTTCCTTTACCAGTCCCCTTTGACCATCTGTCCTCCTTGCCTTGCATTTAGTCAATTAACCCATTTGATCCCCCAGGTCAGATGGCTAGCCTTGCATATGTTATACTTGTGCTTAGTCTGGAGGCAAGTCTTGAGCAACCAGGTGTAGCAGCCATTTTCCTTGAGAAAATGGATCAATGCACTAATGTGGAGCCTGCAAATTTTACAGGTTTATTAATGAGGGGGGCCTTATGTTTTAGTGGAGAATTGTGCAAGAAATATCCCTTGTCCTGCCTGGGAGGTGTGACTGCACTACCTCCCTTATAGTTTATCTTGCCACATGCAGTTCTTGCACTGCTTTCTACATTGGGAAAACAATTAGAAAGCTGAAAGAAAGAATTTGGGAGCATGTCTATGATATATAAAACATAGGAAAACAACAAATGCATTATACAGGTATACTATTGACTGCACCAGTTTTTAAAAGTTTACATTTGTTATCATTAATAGGACAACAGCTGCCAGTTTTACTGTAGATGTTGACAATATAATTGAGTGTAAAGAACTATACTGGCAGCTAAGGCTTAATGCTTCATCAGCACCAAGTATAAATGACAGCATTTCCATTGCTTGTGTATTAAAGAAAAGAGCGGTGGTGTAATTATGGCAGCACCAATCTATTTTACTTGACTCCTTTATTTATGCACTTTTAATCAACTTTCTAAGTATTTGTAAACACTATTAGTGGCATGCTTTTTGAAAATTGTACTTCAGCTGTTCGACAACACACACTCCTATTTCATTTTGATTTTAATATTTGTTCATGGATTTATAATATTTATAGTTATATATTTACAATTTTAACTTTGCAGTGGGCTTTTGTAATGAATTTTACCCACATAGTATACAATATACTACAATTCACATTTAATCAGTGTTCGTGACATCACCCTGCAATGTGCAGTGCTTTGTCTGTGATTGGTTGTCCTTTTGTATGTAACAGCATCATCAATGGTAGACACAGTCACTCTTATGAAGTCTATGTATATTTGAATGTAGACAAAAGCACTCCTTTTTTATTTTATTTCATTTATTCTATTAAATGGTTTGTTGCAGTGCTGGTTTGGTCCTTTTTACATTTTGTTTTTTTATGTGTTGCTTACCCTTGTGTTCATGTTTTGGTTACAGCTCCACAGAGTTTGGCAAACAGCCAGTGCTCTACTATCTTCATTTGACCAGTCTGAGGCATCTGTTTGCACATAGCGCACTTTTGCGCAGCACCGTGCAGTGGAGGTAACCACTGGCAGTTAGACGCAAAAGCTAAAGTAGATTTATTTTCCCTTAGAAGCTGCCTGTGCCCCAACTGAGGATTCCCTTAAATTGTGCTTAGCTGCTGGGAGAGCACCTCAGCTGGGCTTTCTACAGCATTTGCCACTTTAACTGAAATCTCCTACTCCTTAATAGTCTCGTACCCCTTCAGAGCCCCAGTAGTATAGACCCAGCATTAAGTCCCCAATTAAATCACATCCTTCCTCATTAAATTTACACCTAGTATTAAGGATGGCAAGTTCTCCATTTCCCCTGCCAGCCTGATTGACATGGGTATCCTGAGGCAGTGTAGCAATTGCCTCAGGTACACTGACAACCCACTACTCCTAAACCACTCAAGCTGAATTTGTGAGAGATGCATATACACTAAGAATTTAGACTCCTTGCTCTCTCGTTCACAGAACAGTGACACTGAACAGGTTGTCAGCCCACATACTGCTGCCTCCTGCACAAACCATGCTGTCAACACATAAACCTTCATTTGCAGAGATACTCACCAGAAATTTACCTAAACACCAGAGACCTCAAAAATACAAATGTGCTACACCTAATACAGTACCTACAGCACTCAATACACACAAAATTACAAGCACAAGTGTCTCACCAAACAAGCCCCTTAAGGCAAAGCACATCTAAACCAATTTTTTTTTGTCATGGGTGACTCTGTAGTGAGATAAACAGATGTCCCACTAGCCAGGCTGGACAAGGAGAAGGTTATGGTCAGCTGTCTGTCAGGTGCTAGGATCTGCCAAATTACACGCATTCAAGTGTTTCCACAACAAGTACTGTTGTGACGGAGTTCATATTGGTGTGAATGACTTGAGGTGTACCTCACTGGACACGCATTCAAGTGTTTCCACAACAAGTACTGTTGTGACGGAGTTCATATTGGTGTGAATGACTTGAGGTGTACCTCACTGGACTATATGAAGAGAGACATGACTGAGCTCTCCGCATATGTTTCTCAGTGTCTCAGGCAAGCATGTCCCTAGCCCTTAAGCAGCATACTACCTTCACATAAGATGGTACCACAATACAAACAAAAAATGATTGACTTCAACAATTGGCTTAGTTTCTGGTGTCATTCTAAGGGGCTCCAGTACTTGTCAGCCTGGAATGACATGATAGATGGACCATGCTACTTTGCTAGAGGTGGTCTTCTGTTATCTCTGGGATTTCGGTTGCTGGCTAAGGCTGTTGCCTCCCCCATAGTGCCTTTTTTAGGCAATATCACAGCAACAAAATTTCCAGCATAAAAATATCTTCAAAAAGCAACCTTAAGGTTATGTTGCTAAAACTGCACTTAATGGAAGCAATCCTCAGCTTAGAAGATGCTGACACCTGTGCAATCACGGAGACTTGGTTTAAGGCCATGGAAAGCACCTTCACCATACCGGGTTATAGTGCCTTCCCACATATTCAGACCACAAAATGAAAGTGCAAGAATTAAAGAAGGTGGACTGTCAATATTCATCAAAGATAAATGCACCTCTAGATTGGTTAGACAAAGTGATTTCCTTGGAACTAATCCAGGTCCAGCTGGCTGTAGGTAAGACCCCTATACAAGTTATTGCCAGTTATAGGACCTCCTCCATGAACCAGGATACACATATTTGGATCTACTTGAATTCCTCAAGATACAACCTGACACCCTGGTTTTAGGTGACTTTAACTACCCATCCATAGATTGGGTAAATTGTACATGTACGAACACACTTTCCCAAAGGTTCTTGGACTTCAACTCCAATTCCCTGGGCCAGTTGGTTGACACTCCCACAAGGGGCCCAAACATTCTGGATCTAGTGCACACTAACATGGGTGATCGTTGCACCACACCATCTGTGCAGCCCTCCCTAGTGAGGGCTGATTGTAAGTCAGACCCATTAGAAGTAACTAACAGCTGACCCCCCATTAGCAGCAACTAGACTAAAAAAACTTCTCCAAAGCCAATTACAACCTAATATGTGACGGCATTAATAGCTTCATACCTCCTGCCCTCACTAATGGCATGGACACCTATACTGGGATTTACACCACTGTCTTGTATAAGCATCTGTACAAATGTATTGACTCAACCATATCTGATAAGATCAAAACAAGATCCTCAAGAAAGAACAAGCCTGCCTGGTATTCACCATTAACAGGCTATACAATAAGAGAAAGAAATTGCTGTCCAAGAGCAGGAAGGAACGGTCTCTGGTTCATAGTTTCATAGGAGGTTACGAGGCTAGCAGCTCTAGAGCCTTTAAAAGCCTAGCCATGTTAATTGGTTGCCCCAATTGTCCTTGGTTAGATGGACGTAATTTGCAGATCACTACCGACTATCCCTGTCCATTAGGGACATGGGTGCCACCCCTGGGGTGAATTTTTGGTCCCCCATCCATTTCTCCAGGTTGTCTGTGAATAAGGTCATTGAGGAGTTCTGCCTCACATGAATTAGGTTCATAGGTTGGTACTAGGCTATCGGCCCTAGAGCCTATACAAGCCTAGCCATAACAATTCCCTGGCTATTTCTTCCCACACTGTTTACTTCCTTGAATCCCTGTCTAACAGGGTGACTAACATGATCCCCGGGGTGAATTTCCTTTCTCCCATCCAATCTGACTTGGAAACATTCCCCCCTCTGTTTAAACAAGCAAATAAGACACCTCATAAGGCATTGTAAAGCTAACTATGAATCCAAATTAGCCTTCTTCACTAAGGATAACTATAAGGCCTTCTTTAGCTATGTCAGAAACCTTAAAGGAAAAACCCATATCTGTGCACAACTGGTTAATGGCACCACATATACTGAATGTGCAAAAATAGCCAACCTGCTAGCTAACAGGTTCAGTGAAAACTTTTCCCTTCTGTACCCGCCACATATCCCCCAAAGCATCCCTACCACCTGCCATCCACCTAGTATCTCCAAGAAAGGGAATGCTCTCTCCAAAGCCAAAAATACAGCCTAATATCCCAGGCTGCATTCTAAATGGATTACAACAGGAACTAGCTGCACCATTGGGTACTCTCTTTAACTACAGTGTAAGCACTGGTTTTGTACCTGCTGAATGGAAAACAGCAACCATCATCCCTTTACATAAAGGAGGTGCCTCCTACAACCCTGGGAACTATAGACCCATAAGCCTGACCAACCTAATCTGCAAGGCTATGGAAAGAATAATCATGGACCTTATCAACAAAGATGTAGGAGATTTCCAAATGGTCAATCTGCCCCAGTTTGTTTTTGTTAAAGGGAGATCCTGCCTCTTGAACTTGGAGGACTTCTTTGAGACAGCCACCAAAGCCCTGGATGCTGAAGAACAACCCATATATTGTCAGGTGGGTTGTAAACTGGCTGACCGATACAATGCACACAGTCAAAATAGGTGACTCTACCTCCACCAGCAGACTCATAACCACTGGTGTTCTGCAGGGATCGGTGCTAGGGCCCCCTATTGTTTGGAGTCTACTTCTCAGATGTACAGACTAAAACAAAAGGCCTAGGGCTGACAAAGTTTGCTGATGATTGCAAACTGGGTGCAGTCATCAAGTCCTCAAATGGTATCAGCATCCTACAAGCAGGACTTGCACAGACAAATGACTAGTGCCAAAGTCATGGGCTACAACTCAGTGCAAAAAAATGCATTGCCATCCCCTTCAGCAAGGGCAACATCCCTGCAGATTACTACCTTAATAATACCCTAAACATGCAATCAGTGGTGAGAGATTTGGAGAGACAGGCTGACAGCAACCTTTCCTTTGACCATTATGTTTCCACATGGTAAGAAAGGCTTTGTACATCACCCACCTCATAAGTAAGGGCATTGCATCTAGAACAAAAGAGGTTGTAACTCCCTGTACTCCTCACTCATCAGGCCAGTAATAGAGTACATTGCTACCTTTGGTACGTACCTTACCGGGCACCTGCAGCAACTGGAAAGTCCTCAGAGGTTTCTTACAAAGAAAATTCAGGGTCTTCAACAGATGTTATACTTTTACAGACTGAAACTGCTGTCACTATGCAGACTACTCAGAGGTGACCTCTGCTTTGCATATAAAGCAATCTCAGATCCTGCTGTAGTGGAAAGGTTGCACATTTGTAAAGCAAATGATGTAAGATGTACTCACCCTAAGAAACGCAAGCTAATATTTGCCATCAACAGGACTTGGTGGAGAGACAGATATGTCTCAAAGAGGTTTCCTCTCCTCTGGAAGAAGCTTCCAATTCAGGTGAAGCAGAGCCCTTCACTGACCCTATTTGTGTAATTTGGATGATTGGATAGGAAACTGCAAATTCACCCCGGGAGTTTCATGTGCCCCTCTCTTGGACAGAGGCAGTAGTTGTTGACTTAGTTCTGCTTAATACCTTGATATTCTTGCAGGCAGAGGTTGTACTTGGCAAGGCTTGTAAGGGCCCTGGGGCCATTAGCCTAGTAATCTCTTGTGATCCTTTTTTATCACAGTCAATACATCTGAAGTGATTGTAATTTTAGGCACATTGTTTGTGTTGCATATGTGGAGTTGCAGTGGGTTGCACAGTATGTATCTAATAACAAGCTGAAATGCATTCATGGATCATTATCTGTGTATTCATTCAGTTGATCACAGTTGAACATCTGAGATATTCACGGTCAGTAAATTGGCTGTAGTTGGCGAGTGCATTTATTTGTGTGTGTGTGTGTGTGTGTGTGTGTCTGTCTGTCTGTCTGTATAAGTGGGTGGTTTCCAGTGGATTTCACTGCATGCATTTTACAGCAATGAGATAATATGTTGCATTGAGCATTATTTATGTATTTCTTTCATTTGTTACAGACATCTGTGATGAACTATGTCAGTAAAGTTGCTGTTATATCTGGACATGTGTCTGGTGTTATATAGTTTTTGTATTTAATGACATATATGTATGTATGTGTATGTTATACTATATAAAGTGTGTATATCTGCACACCCACACATGCACACATTTATTATAATCACCATTATACCTTGGTAGGCTCTTCATTCCTCCTGTTTCGCCCACTTTTTGTAGGACACTGGAAAGAGGTAATTGAGAGCAGCAGGAAATCACTAGCACCAGCCAGTGAGGATTGTGATATTATGTACACACTATATATATATATATATATATATATATATATATATATATATATATATACATATAATTGTGTGTGTGTACATACACAACACACGCGGACACACACACACACACACACACACACACACACACACACACACACACACACACACACACACACAGGTCCCCCTCCTCATTTGGCTAAGAAACATGGTTTAAGTGTTTACTATGCCGAATTATGTGTGTGTGTGTGTCTGTGTGTGTGTGTGTGTGTCTGTGTGTGTCTGTGTGTGTCTGTGTGTGTCTGTGTGTGTCTGTGTGTGTCTGTGTGTGTCTGTGTGTGTCTGTGTGTGTCTGTGTGTGTCTGTGTGTGTCTGTGTGTGTGTGTCTGTGTGTGTCTGTGTGTGTCTGTGTCTGTGTGTGTCTGTGTCTGTGTGTGTCTGTGTCTGTGTGTGTCTGTGTCTGTGTGTGTCTGTGTCTGTGTGTGTCTGTGTCTGTGTGTGTCTGTGTGTGTGTGTGTTGTGTATACATGCAGAGTTCTTCATGCCCTCAGTTCCAGGTAGAATGCATATGCACTTGTTGAAAGGCTTCTGCTTCTTTGACTTTCTAGCTGCAAATGTTGCAGTCTTCAGTACCAAGCCGTCTGATATATAGAGCTCTTGCAGCAGGACATTGCCAAAACTCACCCCCAGAATGAATATGCTGGAGTGGGCTATTTAGTACCATCACTCATAGCCTTCGCCTGACTGTTTGAATCTGGGTCATCTTGGAATGTAGTATGGACCAAAACCACTATGGCAGGGTGCCCAGATAGTTAGAAGTCCTCGATAGGGCTGACTCCTGAAAAGGTCATTAATGCAGAAACGTAGATGAAGTAATATATCTTCTGCTTTACGTTGGGGAATGTTACAGTAACATTGAGTCATATCATTAAGGTTTGTACACTTCCTGAGTTTTGTTTTTCCAGCCAGTTTTCCTTCTGTATGAAACTAACACTTGGCTTGCCCCCTGCAAAAGTACCAATGTATGTAACACAAGCCTGCCATATAAAAACAGTTTTGGCATATACTCTTTCAACTTCTGTGAGGGGTGGTACCTCTGCATGGAGAAGTGTGCTTCTTCTAGGCAAGTGGATAAGTAACACTAAGAATAATATGACCATGACAGGTTCGCAGACAGATCATAACTGTGTCCCATAAGTGTTCAAAATAGTGCCAAGAGAAAAGGAAAATAAGTAGTTTTAATGTTATAGTGACCTCTTCTCAAACTGCTGCTGTTTAGTGCATCATTTTCTGCTTTGTTTTTGTGCACTTCCCATCTTTCTTTTAAATCACTTTTCCTTGTAGCTTCAGGCCATAACATTTTTTTCACTGCTTTTGCTGCTTCTGTTAAGGGGTGGCCATGGTGGTGCAGCGGTTAGTGTTGTCGCCTCACAGCAAGAGGTTCTCTGATTCGATCCTCGGCTGGGGTGCCTTCTGTGCGGAGTCTGCATGTCCTCCCTGTGGTTGCGTGGGTTTCCTCTGGGTGCTCCGGTTTCCTCCCACATCCCAAAGACATGCTGTAGGTGGATTGGACACTCTAAGTAGGCCCTAGGCATGAGTGTGTGCCTTTTGTGGAAGGTTGAGTGCCGGGCTGGCAACTCGACACCGTAAAACTCCACTGCCAATCATGAGTGGACAGGTGATCTGCTGTGGAGACCCCTAACTGGGAAAAGCCTAAAGAAGAAGTTAAGCTGCATGTTGCTGTCTGTTTCCTTTCTTTCAGATTAAAAATTATTTTCATAAATAGCAGAATACACTTTCTTGGAACAGTTTCTAATAGGAGTAATGTTTCATATTTAAATACGTCCTTTTTGACTTTGTTGATGGACAGAAAAGCTTGGAGAGGGAGGTTATGAACCTTCCTATGCTTTTTACATTGTTTCACATAATGGTCTAAAAACTGCAAGAATACCCATTTTAAATTGTATAGATGTAGTTGTGGAACTGCTTGAAATCCATATTGGACAGATTTCTGTCCTTAATGATGAAATAAACTCCACTTTTAACATTAGCCGTGTCCACTTTTACTTGAATATGGCATGTGCTAAAAGCAAGAGTTATGCTGATGTCAACAACCCATTCTGCTGTGATTTGATATCTAGTTGCAAGCTGTCAAACACACTGTAACCGTAATGAAATTGTAGCTAGAGTTTTTGGCACTGATGTCTGTCTTTTTGCAGCTTTTAAAATCAAAGGGATGTACTGTAGCCAACTGATGCATTGATTTAAAGTGAAGAGTGCCTACAAGTGAAAGTTACACTGCAAGATGGCTTAGTACAGCAGGTTTATTTATGTATAGGCCATAGCAGGCCTATCTGCTGAAGTTAGTATTAAAGTATTGTTGGGCTACACTTTTATTTTTTTTTTTTAATTTGCTTGCAGATTTGTTATTTGTGGGTTTTGTGCTGATTCAGGATGCAAGGTAGGTAGAAGTTCCTAGCATCTTGGAAGCCCCTCTGTGTTTTTTTATCCATTGCTTCTGATTGCACATTGCTTTTCTTAGTTACTAATTCAATGATTTTTCGCAGGAGAACTGATTTGCTAATGGAAATTTAATGAAGAACTATATTCTCTCTAAACTATTATGTAGTATTAAGACCAGACAGCCTTGGTGCATGCTGCAGATGAATAAACATGGTTTTATACAGTCTATTAAGGACTGCTACTTTAAATAGCCCCCCCCCCCATAAAAATAAAAAAGGAAGACTCACCTTCAAGTAGCTTAATATACAGAATAATTTAAAATATTACTTTATCAGTTTGTCTTCCAGAGTGGTTCCACTGAGCTTACGAGAGATGTGAGTATTTTAGCCTCTTCAGGTTTTTGAATCCCAGTACCTGTATATCCACTGTTAATGTGATATACCATTTTTGTATGATTGGAAGAAGGGCTGGACAGCTGGGGATCAGAGCTGTCGTACTGAAAAAAGGTGATGATCTTCGTGTTTCACTGTTGCAGTCATCACATTTGGGTTATCTGCTTGCAGTAGCCCTCAGTCGGCCTGATTAACAAAGTCATGGGTCATGCGTCAGTTGCTGTCCCTTCTTCCGTGATGTCAGGAGTATAAAACATGCAGCCGACGACATTACATCAGTCTTTCTTGCCGTGCAGAGCCCGAAGCAGATTCGCAAGTGCCGGTCGGCTGACTCTTGAAATTTTCATTTTCGAGTTTCAGAGCCGAAGTCTTCAACTAAAAGCTAAGTACCCCATTGGGGAAACTTTTTCATTCTCTAAACCGATGTCAGTAAAAGTAAATAATTGCATTACTTGTGGAAAGCAAATACCTCATAAAGATTTTCATTCATACTGTATTCCTTGCCTAGACCCTGACCACGACGTACCTCGCTGTCGGTTTTGTGCCTGTCCATCGTCGGTATATTTTTGCTGCTAAATATTTTGGTGCTCGGTTCAATTATCATAATATGTCTTCGGTAAGCCATCCGACTATCGACATTCCGAAAAAACGCAAAGATAAAGACAGAGACAGGCCACCTAGGTCCAAAGCCGCCGCCGACGCTTCTCCTAAGCCAAGTCACCAGTTCGCCGGTACTCAGTGAGTTGCTTTTGCAGCCCCTGATACCCACTACTTCAGATTCGCAGGCCTCTACTGAGACCCATTCGGAGTCCAGTATGCCGTGAGATGCTTCAACTGTGGAACCTGCGGATGTCTCTACCTTGGATGGGTCCGGAGCCGCTGTGCAGGCACTGACTTCTGAGGGTGTATTCAGGCCTACTGACTTATGTATTAAACTGATGCCATCTTCTTCTTCAAGGCTAAAACTCGAACCATACCTAGAAAACTGGCACCCAGTCAGGCCTCTATGCCTAAAAAACAAATTATAAGAATGGCTGAAGACCTTATTACTTTAAACAGGGGAAGCCAGCCTTCCCCCTCTAAGAGACCTAGGACTGAGTTTGCTTATGATACTGCTGACCAGGATTCTGAATTTTCTGTTTCCTCTGATGACCAGGAATTACCCTTATCTACTTATGAGGATTCTGATGCTGAAGACTCTATTCCCTCTGCTTCCCCACCAGTGGATTTCTCTTTTGATGAAACCTTGCATACTCCTCCGGGAGCATTTTCGTTGGGAAAGTCAGGATTTCTCTGATTTTAAAAAGAGGCTTAGGGATTTCTTACTCCTGCCCCAGCACAGGCCTTTAGCTATACCTCCTGTACTGGACATTGTTGATGATGCCCTTCGGAATCTAGCTTGGCCCCTGATTCTTTTCCTCCTGCTCCCAGAAAACCTGAAAGATATTACAGGGTTCTCACAAGTTCCTTTTTAAAAATCCTACTGCGGATCCTGAGACCATTTCCCAGGGACCCAAGGGCATTAAAGATACTACTGCCAAAAATCCTACCCCCTCTGATAGAGATTCCAGGGCGCTGGATAGATGGGGTAAGAAGGTATACACTTCTGCAACTTTGGCCATTGGGGCCTTAAACTGTCAGTTTTATTGTTAAAGTATCAGCAGCATATTATTGGATTGCTTAAACAGAAAAATTATGTTGATTCCTGATTGTGCTGAAAATAAGGATTTACAGGATTTACTGCACTCAGCTGAACAAGTTGGAAAGCATACTTTGCAATGTGGTTTTGATTCAATAGAGGCATCTTGCAGAGCTGCTGTGACTGGGTTTATACTTAGAAGGCATGCTTGGCTTAAGGAGCAATCCTTGCCAGATCATGTTAAAGTGAAATTACTGGATGCTCCCTTAAATTAGGACCGCCTGTTTGGCAACAAGGCAGAAGTAGTTCTTAAAAAGATGGAGGAAAAAGCTAAATCTATGCAAACTGTTAAAGATTATTTACAAGTACAACCTCCAAGGTTTAGTAGGCATTGGCCTTCCAAGAATTGGTCCTTTCCTGCCTCTTCCAGACCTTCTCAGTCCAAACCCAGATCCAGCAGAGCTGCCAGACTTCAGTCCCAGGGTACGCACAGGACTAAGCAGTGAGGAGCCTCCACTTCCAAATCTGGGAGTAATAAAACTCCCCCCTATGGTAAACTGCCTCAATGATGACTTTTTAAAACTTCCATGCACTTCTCAACTGATTGCCCCCTTGTGGGGAAAGATTGCTGTTCATGCAAAGAACTGGGAACTCATTACCCAGGACAAATGGGTTTTAAATATAGTGTCCCTGGGATACAGATTTCACTTCCACGCATTACCAACACCAAGCGGGTGGCCAGATCTACCCCCAAATCAGTGGGCAGAGGCCCAAATGCAAGTACTTTCTCTCTTAAGCATGGGGGCTATTCAGCTGGTGCCAGAAGAGGAAAAGGGACAAGGTTTCTACTCGAGACTTTTCCTGATACCCAGAAAGGACAATTTGTGGCATCCTATCCTGGACCTGTCTACTCTAAACACCTTTTTGGTGATTCCAAGATTCAAGATGCTGACTCTTGACCAGTTGCTCCCCATGCTAGGCAAAGATGCCTGGTTGGCAACACTAGATTTTAAAGGAAGTATACCTGCACATCCCAATCAGGGAATCTTGCAGAAGATTCCTACGCTTCAAAACAGGCTACACGCACGATCAGTTCTCTGCATTGCCCTTTGGCTTATCTACTGTGCCCAGGGTATTTGCAAAGTGCCTAGCTCCAGTTATTGCATTTTGCAGGCAAAGAAATATTCAAATATACCCACACCTGAATGATTGTCTAATACAGGCAGAAAGCCAGGACATACTTTTGAATCATCTGGCTTTTGTACAAAGGGTGCTGACTTGTCTGGGGTACACCATAAATGAAAAGAAATCAAACCTGGTACCCTGTCAACAAATTATATTCCTGGGAGCAAGCTCGAATACAACTTCCCAGATGGCTTTCCTCACGCCAGAGAAACAGATTCATTTAACAACTTACTTCAAACAATTGGCCACAAAAACTCTTATCTGCAAGGCAAATACAAGCCTTGGGGTTCATGGCCTCCTGCATTCTTCTAATTCCATATGCAAGACTGCATATGAGGAAACTACAATGATATCTAAAAAGCCTATGGTGTCAACATTCTCAGGATCTAGAAGCAATGATTCCTATCATATGTTGCGTACGCCTAGAGTTCCTTTGGTGGGCAGAGGCCTGCCACCAAAACAAGGGACTACCATTCACACTAACCTCTGCCTCCCAAATCCTAACAAGAGATGCATCAGACTATGCATGGGAGGCTCACCTGGCAGGAAGGTGCATTCAGGGCAAATGGAACCCAAGTCAAATGCACCTGCATATCAATCAAAAAGAAATGTTAGCTGTACAGAATGCTCTGACAACCTTCAAGGACCACATTCTTCCAGGACAATTAATGGTAAAGACAGACAAACACCACTGTTATGTGGTACATAAACAAGCAGGGGGGTACACATTCTTCCCCCCTCTGTGGACTAGCTATGACATTGTGGAACACAGCCCTGAGATACCAAGTACATCTACAAGCTCAATTCCTGCCAGGAAAACTAAATACGCTGGCAGGTGAACTAAGCAGAAACCTCATGGACCCACACGAGTGGAAAATGGAACCAAAGGTTTTCAACATGTTGACAAGCAAATGGGGGAGCCCAGATATAGACCTGTTTGCCTCCCCCCAGAACTATCATTTGGACAAATTTTGCACAAGGAATCCCTACAAACAAGCTTGGAAGGTGGATGCTCTGTCCTTCAGCTGGAAAAACCTTTCAGTTTATGCCTTTCCTCTTCTGCCTCTCCTCTCCAAAGTACTACTAAAGATCAAGCAAGACAAACCAAGGACGATTTTGATTGTACCAGACTGGCCACGACAGCACTGGTACCCTCTCTTGCGCAGTGTGTCACCATTGGCCCCATGGCACCTGCCTGAAACTTCTACCCTATTGTCTCAGCAGGAGAAATGGATTCTGCACCCTCAGTTTCAAACACTGAACCTAGCAGCCTGGCTAATTACCTAATCTCTCCTTTACCATCCCTCAGTAAACCAGTGTTGGACATCATTTTAGAGGCAAGGAGGCCTAGTACTAGAAAATCTTATGCTGAAAAATGGAAAAAAATCTGTGCCTGGAACCAATCTCAAGGGATGAGCACAACAGTGCTCAGTTTACCTCAGATTTTACAATACTTAACTGAGATGCTTCACAAGGGCCTGTCTTTCTCCTCCCTCAAAATTCACGCCTCATCCATTTCAGCTCATTATAACACAGAACCTCCTCTCTTTTCTCATCCCCTGCTCAAACAGTTCCTCAGTGGGGCCAAAAATTTACGACCACCCAGGAGAGCTCCAACCTCAGCCTGGGACCTTAACTTTGTATTGGAGAAACTCACTCTTCCTCCTTTCGAGCCAGCTGCAACTGCAGACTTAACATTCCTTTCTTGGAAAACAGCTTTCCTTTTAGCAATCACTTCAGCAATAAGGGTATTGGAATTACAGGCCTTTATGGCAGTGGAGGTTTTCGTCATCTTTCATGCGGACAGGGTGTCCCTCAGGACCAATCCCTCCTTCATGCCCAAGGTAGTATCCAGTGTGGCCCTTAATCAGTCCATTCATTTTGCCAACCTTCTTTCCTAATCCACAGAACAAAGAGGAATGGATACTGCACTCCTTAGATGTGCACAGACCACTTAGATTCTACTTGGACAGGACTAAACCTCAAAGGAAATCTGAACAACTGTTGGTGGCATTTGCTGCAGGGACAGAGGGGAAGGCTATTTCAAAGCAAACCATTTCCAAATGGATAGGTCATTGCATTCATTTCTGCTACAAGCACCATGGAAAACCTATCCCACAAGGGATCAGACCCTACACAACCAGGGCTGCATCTACCTCTACAGCCTTTCTCAGAGGCGTCCCTACCCAGGGACATCCTAGAAGCTGCTACCTGGAGTTCTGTACATACTTACACCAAGCATTACCATCTGCCAATTTTCTCTAAATCCAGAGCTGGCTTTGCCACTGCAGTCTTGCAGGGCCTCATAGCTGGTCCTAATGCTATCTAAATTCCTCCTCCCAACCTTAGCTTTGGGAATTTACCCAAATATGATGACTGCAACAGTGAAACACGAAGAACATAGTACAGTTGTGTACACTTACCATAAATGTAGATGTTCGAGTGTATTCACTGTTGCAGTCCTGGTTACCCTCCCTCCAGCCCCCTTACTTCTTTAGATTATACCTCTACTCTCCTTTACTATGCTCAAAAGCTTTTTGGAATTTGCTTTTTTGTTGGAGGTATAACCTTATATATTTATAGATTTAATTGCTTCCCGTTAGGGGAGTGAACCTGACATCTGGGGCAAGAAAAACTGATGTAATGGCGTCGGCTGCATGTTTTATACCCCTGACGACCTGATGTCACGGAAGAAGGGACAGCAACCAATGCAGGACCCAAGACTTTGTTAATTAGGCCGACTGAGGGCTACTGCAAGCAGATAACCCAAATGTGATGACTGCAACAGTGAATACACTCGAACATCTACATTTATAGTAAGTGTACACAACTGTACTTTTCATATAGATTCCATCAACAGTTTTGAGAGCAAGACCACAAGGAACAAAAGAACTGAAAGAGAAAACCTTAACTGATATAAACCTGAAATATTGAAGAGATTGTAAATTTTTTTGTTGTTACCAAGGGGTAAGTTCCCATGATGTCATGATCTCTGTTATGTATATTCTTCTTATCTCAAGGGTGCACAACCTAAAAGAAAAGGAGGAGCACATTATCAAGTTTATATTTCAGCTTCCAGTGTTGCTATTTTCTGTTTGGTTTTGCGGTGTTTGCCATTGTTACTTGCTGAATGTATGTAGTCCATTGCCTTACTAAATGCCTACACATTTCCATGTCATAATGCAAAGCATCAGACAAAGTTATATGCATTCTAATTCACATGCATCCTTCTTTGACCCCTGTTGTGTACTCAGGGCATTGCAAGAATCCTGCAGTGTGATTTCCTGCCTCCTATTGGGCCAGATGATCAGCTGGAAATAGCTTCAGGTTTCCAGCAGAAGAGGAAAACTTCCACATTTTCCTGGCTAGCTTTCTGATAGACTGAATCCCAGTGGGACCATGTTCACTGGCATCATGGAGGGATATCCTGTGCATGCACCACTATTCTTTTAGGATGAGTGCTTGCTGGATGGCAGACTGAGGGAGATTTGAGGGAGTAATGACTATTCTGTGCTGTCTGTGGAGGGTGTTAACTGAAGGTTTTCAGAGGACTTGGTAACTCCCCCCATAAATCATGAAGGACTTTTGTAGCAGATGGTCACACATGGGGTGTCTACTAAGTAGGCATTAAAAACACATGGCCACACCCGAGCTAATGCAAGTGCATTGCATGTTGCACCTTGGGGGATGAGGAGAGTGAGACCTTTGCATGCAAAATAAAAGGGCTTAACCTGCAATCTGATAACTTCAGGGATTCGTCAGCCTAGCTTTTTTATCTATGGAGAGCCAGTAAAGTTATCAGCAGTGAATGTAACCTTAGGGCCTGACGTCAGCATGTGGGTGTATTGTTAAAAAAAATATTATGCTGGGCAGCAGGTTAGTTCCATAACCATGTCTCTTATTTTGTAGTTCAGTACATTGATCATAATGTTATACTTTTTGGTATATGTAAACGTAAACTTTGTAAACATTTTCTTTTTCTTTTAAATAAATTAATATTTAGGTTCATAGACTCCTAGCAAAGCACTAGGCAATCAGTCTGTAGACCATTTCAGGCCTAGCTAAAAAAAAACCCTGTTCAAAAGTTCCCTCTATCTGCAAGGAGTGCAAGACAAGATAGACAGTGGGAGAATTTGAGGCTGCCCATCCAGCTATCTAGGTTGACCTTGAATGTGGCAAGGGTGTTACTCTGCTCGATATGTACTGTAAGTTTGTTCCAGGACTGAGGAATACGTTGTGATATGAATCTTATCACACCAACATGCCTTATTTACCTGCTGATGAAGGTTTAATTCCTTTAACTGAATATTTAGGTACCATTAGTTTTGTGAAGGAACAGTAGGTCAAATAGGGTTGGATCTTTCTTGGCTAGACACGTATCTCCACAGAGGAATCTGTAAGAGACTGAATACAGGAAAAGGGCTTGACAGTTTCTCATGATAAACAAGACTTTGAAGGCCGCTGACCTTTTTAGTTATGTTACTTTGGTGTAACAGGTTGTATGATATATTTGGAGAAATACATGCCAAAAGGTGCATTATATTCCATAATTAGTCTTATAAGATATGAGTAAAGGGGAATTAAGACTTCTTTGGATCTAGTGGAGATGCCTTTGGAAATCAAATGAGCCTGATAAAAGGCTTTTCAAACTTCTCTGGAGACATGCTGGTCAAATGATAAGGATTTATCAACAATCGTGCCCAAATCCCTTACAACAGTGTCTGATTTGACTGATTTGAGGTGTGTATCACCTTTATGATAAGTGAACATGTTGTGTTTAACAAAATTAAGTATTCTACATTTTTTACAATTAATCTGAGACCATTGTCCTTGCACCAGTTGTTAACGTGGTCTAACCCAAGTGAGAGCAATTATGAGTGAACTGAAGACTAACTAACACCATCCAATTTACAATCATCTGCTAACTTAGTTAACTATAGGCCAAGAATGCTGCCTGACAGTCTGAGAAATAAATGCCAAATTAGAGATGGCCCAAAACTGAGCCCTGTGGTACACCACTGGTAACTTTTTTTGTTTCAGAAGTGGCAGCTCATATATTCAAAGGTTCTTAGCATGATACTAGGCTATTGGCCTGGAGGCCCTTTTAAGCCTAGCCAAGAATTTCATCCATGTTCCCGCAAAGTCAGTACCTGTTTCACCTGTCCAACAGGGTCACAGGTGGGATCCCAGAGGTCCAGGTTCCTGTTAAAGAGGGCTAGTGAGGTACTCTGCTTGACATGGAGAGGGAGTCTGTTCCACAGATGGAGTCTTTGAGAAACAAATCTATCCTGCCAACAAGTTCTATTAATGTCATAGACCAGGTTGAGGCCTTGGGTGCGGGTTGCACGAGTTGAGTTTGACTTATGGATATGCAAAGAATCCATCAAGGCTGGATCTGTGATGGCCTTGTATGCCAGGCACAGCTCACCTCTGAGCAGTCTGTACAAAACTGCATAGAGGGACAGGACTTTTAGCCTATCTCTATATGATAGGTGTTTGAGACCCTGTATTTTCCGGATCAGGAACCTCTGTTATCTCTCCAGCTCCTATATGTGCTTGGCAAGGTACATACCAAAGGGGGCATTGTACTCGATAATGAATCTGATAAGGGAGGTATACAGGGATGTTATGACCTCCTTGTTCCTGAATGAAATACCCTTACTTATGAGGTGGGCCATGTAGAAAGCCTTCCATACAACGGAGGTAACATGGTGGTCAAAAGTCAGGTTGCTGTCAACCTGGGTGCCCAAGTCCTTCACGACTGATTGCGTGCTTAGTGCATTGTTAGCTGTTACCCTAACCACATAGGTTCTGTCAGACAATCAGTTGGCTACCCACCGCACAGTATAAGGATTTTTATATTCAGATTTATAAGTCTGTCAGTAATCCCTGTGTTGGAAATATTGTCAGAGGCCTTGGCCAGCTCTAGATATTAACTGAAAATGAAATAAACAATTCTAATTTAAACAATTACCTACAGTTAAAATAGCACTTGGTAATCTGTCTGAGAGTTTATTTGACAAGTACAGGCTGGCCAAGAGAATTTTTGCGTTGTGGTTTCTTGAGCAAAAGTCCAGCTTTGACAGAAGTTTGAAAATGCTTTTTACTTGGTTGACTTTCTCAAAATATATATATATATATATATATATATATATATATATATATGTATATATATATATGTGTATATATATATATATATATAGCTTTGGCCAGCTAAGAACTTTGTTATATTCAACTGGACGTATACGAGAATTTAAGTACCTTTATCTGCACTTTTTTTTAAAAAAATACAGTATTTAATTTGATTTAAACTGTGTTGAAGGAATATTTAACTCAAGTGGCAGTTATTCTGCTCTTTAGTAACTTGAACTGAAGCTAGTGTGTTATTTGCTAGTAATTACAGGTGTGGGGGTAGCCACATTCTTTGATTTCCTGTCCTTGCCTTTTTAAGTGGTGCATTGTGAATTTTTTATTGCTTAAAAACCTCAGCTTTGGCCAGCTAAGAACTTGGTTATATTCAACTGGACGTATAAGATAATTTAAGTACCTTTATCTGCACTTTTTTTTAAAAAAATACAGTATTTAATTTGATTTAAACTGTGTTGAAGGAATATTTAACTCAAGTGGCAGTTATTCTGCTCTTTAGTAACTTGAACTGAAGCTAGTGTGTTATTTGCTAGTAATTACAGGTGTGGGGGTAGCCACGTTCTTTGATTTCCTGTCCTTGCCTTTTTAAGTGGTGCATTGTGAAATTTTTATTGCTTAAAAACCTCAGCTTTGGCCAGCAAAGAACTTGGTTATATTCAACTGGACGTATAAGAGAATTTAAGTATCTTTATCTGCACTTTTTTAAAAAAAAATACAGTATTTAATTTGATTTAAACTGTGTTGAAGGAATATTTAACTCAAGTGGCAGTTATTCTGCTCTTCAGTTATTCCCACCCACCCTCCCTGGTTTTGTTTTGGTGTTAATCTTAGTGGCCTTGAAACTGCCTGCCTCTGGGCCCATCTCATTTGCTCACTCAACTGAGTGCAGTGAGATCATATTCTGATTTCAGGCACTCCTACTGTGTACAAAGAGAGCATCTGGGAAACAGACAAAAAAAAAATTTAAGCTTATTTCCTGCCTTTCCTGTTAAGTGGTATAGATTATTTGTAGGCTTCTGAGCCCCCAAGCCCTTCTGTGTTTGAGGGAAGCCTTCTAGCTTGTTTTTTTTTTTTTATAACTAGCCAGTTTTCTAGTTTCAGAACTCAAATATGTTTCTTTGATCTCAGCACTTGTTCAGATAAAAAAAAAATTATCTGCTTTTACTGTACTTGTGTTTCTACCTACTTCATTTTACTTTTGCATCATCTTAAAAATACTCAATTGTATTTATTACTTTTG
>NC_056733.1:56894915-56925896 GCF_019279795.1 Protopterus annectens
AATGCAGTTTGGCATTGGGAAGCACCAGAATACAAGATGCCATGAACCCTAATGCTTGAAGGACTGTCTCTGCAGTCAGCACGGACTGATGAGATAGTTGATGGAAGTAAAGTGATAGACTCTTTTGTTTGTCCGGGTTAAAAGGCCATCTGGGCTGCTGTATTCAGTCTCACACCCAGAAAGCACATGTCTTGAGAGGGTACTAGACTGGACTTTATTTCGTTCACAGAATACCCTAGGCATCTTAGCACTGCTATAAGATATTCCAGATGCTGAAGAAGGTCTTCCTTGTCTTGAGCCAGAAACAGGCAGTCGTCTAAATAAGGATAGATTTGAAGTCCTTGTAGCCTGAAGTAAGCTATCACTGGAGCCAGAACCTTTGTGAATACTCTGGGCGCAGTAGATAAGCCAAAGGGCAATGCAGAGAACTGATAATGAGAATCTCCAGCTCGAAACCGCAGATACTTCCTGTAACTTAGCCTGATAGGCACATGAAGGTAAGCTTCCTTGAGATCTAAAGTTACCATCCAGTGATCTTTGCCCAGCAGGTAAAAGCTGTTGTAACGTCAACATCTTGAACTTGGGAATGTCCAGATAAGTGTTGAGGAGAGATAAATCCAAAAGCACTCCCCACGTGTTCCCCTTCTTTGGTACTAGGAACATGCGAGAATAAAATCCTAGGCCCCTTACTGATACAGGGACTGGCTGAATGATGTCCAACACCCATCTGTCTTGAGTAATTAAATCCCAATTTTCTTTGAAAAGAGACAGTCGTCCTTCCAAAGGAGCTGCCAGGCGAGAATCTACTGGCAGCTGAAAAGGCCGGTCATTGGGTCTGTTCTGAAAGGACTGACCCCTGCCCTCACCAGAAGTCTGAGCAGGTGAACTCCCTGATCTAGGCCTAAAAGAACCTTGAGCCCTGCCCCTACCACGTCTAGACCTACCCCTAGACTGGGAATCATAAGCAGGATATGTCCACCCCTTAGCAGGCCAATTTCTACTAAACTTCGGTGGCTGTACCTGCAAAAATTCTTTAACAGTTTGCATAGACTTAGCTTTGTCCTCCATTTTCTTTAAAACTGCTTCCACAGGTGAACCAAACAACACATCAGACTGTAAAGGAGCATCCAAAATCCTTGTCTTAACATGCTCAGCCAAATTTTGATCCCTCAACCAGGCATGCCTGCGAAGAACAGAACTAGTGGCAGCCACCCTCGAGGAGGCCTGCACAGCATCAAAACCACATTGCAAAGAATGCTTGCCCATTTGTTCAGACACATAAACTAAATCCAGCAAGTCTTTACAATCAATACCTTCACCAAAGCATCCACCTTAGATTTCAATTGTGAAAGGAGATAATTTTGATATTTCAGCATGTGAAACTGACAATTCAACGCTCTCATGGCTAGAGTGGAAGAAGTATATACTTTCTTACCCCACCTATCTAACGCCCTTGCCTCTTTGTCAGTGGGAACAGGATTTTTTACCACAGAGGCCTTAACACCTTTAGGCCCCTGAGAAACAGTTTCTGGGTCCCCTAGGACTCTTAAACAAATACTTATGAGCTTGGGCACCCTATAGTACCTATCAGGTTTAACAGGAGCAGGAGGCAAAGAATCAGGGTTCAGGGAAGCCTCTGCAAAACATCTTCCACCACATTCAACACAGGAGGTATAGCTAAGGGCCTATGCTGGGGTAAAACAAGAATTCCCTAAGCCTCTTCCTGGAATCAGAGTAATCCTGGCCTTCCCATTTAAAGTGCTCCCTCATGGAATGCAGAGTCTCTGAAAATGAAAAATCCTCAGGAGGAGAAGCCGAAGGAGTGGCATCATCCACATCAGAATCAGAATAATGAGGATACTCCTGCAAATCTTCAGAGAAGACTCAGAAGCCCCCGAACCCTGTTCAAAACTGTCAAACTCTGGTTCCACTCTAGGCCTCTTATCAGGAGGGCCCATAGAACCTCTAATCATAGTAATCAAATCTTCTGCCATTTTAAGCATATGTTTCTTAGGTACAGAACCCGAAAGGCTAGGAGAAGCCCCTACTGAAGCTGAAGTTGCCCTACCTCTAAAAGAAGTTTTGGCAACAGAAGGAGAGGCTCTAACTACTTTGGGAAGAGAGGGAAGAATAGTTACCTGAGAAGCCCCCTCAGCCTGGCCTGCCTCCTGAGAGGGTACATCCTGTAACAGTAAAGTTTCTGCCTGAGAGTCCATAGAAACACCTGGCAAAAAGTACAGTTTTGTACCTACCATAAATGTAGATGTTCGAGGATTCCCTTGCTGCAGTCCTGACAATTGGGGTATAGTCCGCGTCCCAGTCGGCCCGAATACCAGAGTATAAGGCTGACGTCGGTCATGGCGCCTTAGACTGACGTCAGTACGTCAGGGTACTAATGCGCATGACCGACGTCATTTCCTCAGTCTTTTCTTGCCCCAGATGTCAGAAGACCCAAAAAGACAAGTCCCAAAAACAACCTGCACCAAAAAACATGTACAATATATACAGAAATATATACAAAAAATATAAGCATGTAAACTCACCTACACAACCACCCTGAAACACAGAGGGGAAGGAGGGAGGTTGGACTGCAGCAAGGGAATCCTCGAACATCTACATTTATGGTAGGTACAAAACTGTACTATGTTCTTCGTCTTCCCTTGCTGCAGTCCTGACAATTGGGTAGAATCCCAAAGCAGAGGTAAGGGAGGCTGGCAAATTATAAAGTAGCAGGAGCTGACAACATGCCTTGTAAAACAGCTGTGGCAAAACCAGCTCTAGTCTTAGAGTATATAGGCAGGTGATAATGCCTAGAGAAAGTATGCACTGAACTCCAAGTAGCTGCCTCCAGAATATCCTTAGTTGCCACCCCCTTAGAAATGCTGTTGAAGTGGCAGTAGCCCTAGTGGAATGAGGCCTAATCCCAGCTGGAACCTCTTTGCCATGATGGGAATAACAAAATGCAATGCAAAAGCCAATCCACCTAGAAATAGTTTGTTTTGACACAGGCTTGCCCTGTGAACTTAAAGCAAAAGAAACAAGTAACTGCTGAGACTGCCTAAAATCTTTAGTCCTGCTCAAATAATAACGCAATTGCCTGTGTACATCTAAAGTGTGCAAAATCTTTTCCCCTTTATTTTGAGGATCTGCAAAAACGAGGCAAATGAATAGTTTGGTTTAAAGCCACACTAGAAACCACCTTAGGCATAAAGGAAGGATTAGTGCGTAATGATACCCTGTCCTTATGGAAAATCAAAAGGGCTCTACTGCCATAAGGGCCTGCAACTCAGACACCCTTCTTGCAGAAGTAATAGCCAACAGAAAAGCAGTCTTCCATGACAAATATTTCAATTCAGCAGTAGCTGCAGGCTCAAAAGGTTGTAGAGTAAGTTTTTCCAACACAAAATTGAGATCCCAAGCAGGAGTAGGAGCTCTACGGGGGTCTTATATTCTTTGCCCTCTAAGAAACTGCTTGAACAAAGGATGCGAAAACAAAGGTGGGTCACAATCATAGTGAGCTGAAATTGCTGCAGCATGAATCTTTATGGAAGAGAAAGACAAACCTTTGTCCAATAATTCAGTAAGATATTGAAGAGCCACACTCAAATTAGGCTCTGAAATCTCCAAATTCTTTGCTGTACTCCAAAATAAAAATCTCTTCCATTTTCTCATACACTCTCCTAGTACTAGGCCGTCTAGCTTCCATAATCACATTTAAAACTTGTTGAGGAAGCTGAGACCTACCATGCTTCAACACAGAATATGCCAAGCTGTGAGATGAAGAGATGGAAGCTTGACATTGAGCAGATGACCGTCCTGCTGAGATAACAGATGAGGAATCAGAGGTAAAGGCCATGGAGGCTTCTTTACAAGACTCCTTAGAAGTGGGTACCAGTGTTGCCGAGGCCAATCTGGAGCTATCAAAATCATCCTTGGCCTGTCCTGTCTGACCTTTAGTAATACCTTTGGAAGAAGAGGTAGAGGTGGAAAGGCATAGACATGAAGGTTTTTCCAACTGAAAGACAGAGCATCCACTTTCCAAGCTGTGTGATGAAACCCCTTTGTGCAATACTTTGGCAGCTGGTGGTTTAGTGGAGAAGCTGAACAGATCTATGTCTGGAGTTCCCCATGACACTGTCAATTTCTGAAATACATGAAGATCCAGTTTCCACCGTGGGGATCCATGATTTGTCTGTAATACATCTGCTAGGGAGTTCTGTGCTCCTGGCAGAAACCTTGCCTGAAGAGTCAGTTGCAGGCTTAACGCAGTCTCCCATAGAATCATTGCTTGCCTGCATAGAGGATAAGAATGTGTTCCCCCTTGCTTGTTGATGTACCACATGACAGTTGTGTTGTCTGTCAGAATCAACACCTGCCCTGGAAGAAGTAACTCCTTGAATGCCATCAATGCAAACTGGACTGCTAACATCTCCTTCATGTTGATATGTAGATGCTGTAGTCTGGCAGGCCACTTGTCTTGTATCCACTTTCCAGTTAGATGAGCTCCCCAAGCAGTGTCCGAGGCATCTGTCGTTAAAATCTGACTCGCCTCTGGCGGGGCCACAGAGAGTCCCTTGTTTAGGTGACATTCCTGAGCCCACCACAAGAATTCCTTTTGAAGGCAAGGTATTATTTGAATGACAGTGTCCAAATCTTGGCAGTGCTGTGTCCATACATTTTGAGATACCATTGCAGCTTCCTCATATGCAGTTTGGCATTGGGAAGCACCAGAATACAAGATGCCATGAACCCTAATGCTTGAAGGACTGTCCTTGCAGTCAGCACGGACTGATGAGATAGTTGATGGAAGTAAAGTGACAGACTCTTTTGTTTGTCCGGGGTTAAAAAGGCCATCTGGGCTGCTGTATTCAGTCTCACACCCAGAAAGCACATGTCTTGAGAGGGTACTAGACTGGACTTTATTTCGTTCACAGAATACCCTAGGCATCTTAGCACTGCTATGACATATTCCAGATGCTGTAGAAGGTGTTCCTTTTCTTGAGCCAGAATCAGGCAGTCGTCCAAGTAAGGATAAATTTGAATGCCTTGAAGCCTGAAGTAAGCTATCACTGGAGCCAGAACCTTTGTGAATACTCTGGGCGCAGTAGATAAGCCAAAGGGCAATGCAGAGAACTGATAATGAAAATCTCCAGTTCGAAACCGCAGATACTTTCTGCAACTTAGCCTTATGGGCACATGAAGGTAAGCTTCCTTGAGATCCAAAGTTACCATCCAGTGATCCTTGCCCAGCAGAGGTAACAGTTGCTGTAACGTCAACATCTTGAACTTGGGAATGTCCAGATAAGTGTTGAGGATAGATAAATCCAAAATTGGTCTCCACGTGTTCCCCTTCTTTGGTACTAGGAACAGGCGAGAATAAAATCCGAAGCCCCTTTCTGACACAGGGACTGGCTGAATAGCCCCTATCTGGAGTAACTGAGAAACTTGCTTGTGAGCCTCTTTTCTTTGTGGAGGAGGAACATCTGGCATGCCTTTGAAAGGGGCATTGTGTGGAAATAAAATCTGTACCGTGATGAATGATATCCAGCACCCATCTGTCTTGAGTGATTAAATCCCAATTTTCTTTGAAAGAGACGATCTTCCTCCCAAAGGAGCTGCCAGGCGAGTCCACTGGCAGCTGAAAAGGCAGGTCATTGGTTCTGCTTACGAAGGACTGACCCCTGCCCTCACCAGAAGTCTGAGCAGGTGAACTGTCTGATCTAGGCCTAACCGAACCTTGAGCCCTGCCCCTACCACGTCTAGACCTACCCCTAGACTGGGAACCATAAGCAGGATACGTCCACCCCTTAGCAGGCCAATTTCTACTAAACTTCGGAGGCTGCACCTGCAAAAATCTTTAACAGTCTGCATAGACTTAGCTTTGTCCTCCATTTTCTTTAAAACTGCTTCCACAGGCGGTCCAAACAACACATCAGACTGTAAAGGAGCATCCAAAATCCTGGTCTTAACATGCTCAGCTAAATTCTGATCCTTCAACCATGCATGTCTGAAGAACCGAACTAGTAGCAGCCACCCTCGAGGAGGCCTGAACAGCATCAAAACCACACTGCAAAGAATGCTTACCCACTTGTTCAGACACATGAACCAAATCCAGCAATTCTTTACACTCAATACCTTCCGCCAAAGCATCCACCTTAGATTTCAATTGTGAAAGGAGATAATTCTGATATTTCAGCATATGAAATTGACAATTCAAACGCCCTCATGGCCAGAGTGGAAGAAGTATATACTTTCTTACCCCACCTATCCAAAGCCCTTGCCTCTTTATCAGAGGGTACAGGATTTTTAACCACAGAAGCTTTAACACCTTTAGGCCCCTGAGAAACAGTTTCTGGGTCCGCCCTGGGACTCTTAAACAAATACTTATGAGCTTGGGCACCCTATAATACCTATCAGGCTTAACAGGAGCAGGAGGCAAGGAATCAGGGTTCAGAGAAGCCTCTGCAAAACATCCTCCACCACATTCAACACAGGAGGAATAGCTAAGGGCCTATGCTGGGGCAAAACAAGAATTCCCTAAGCCTTTTTCTGGAGTCAGAGTAATCTTGGCCTTCCCATTTAAAGTGCTCCCTCATGGAGTGAAGAGTCTCTGAAAATGAAAAATCCTCAGGAGGAGAAGCAGAAGGAGTGGAATCATCCACATCAGAATCAGAATAAGTAGGAAACTCTTGCAAGTCTTCCACAGAAGACTCTGAAGCCTGTGAACACTGTTCAAAACTATCAAACTCCTGTTCCACCCTAGGCCTCTTATCAGGTGGGGGCATAGAACCTCTAATCAGCGTAATCAAATCTTCTGCCATTTTAAGCATATGTTTCTTAGGCACAGAGCCGAAATGCTAGGAGAAGCCCCTACAGAAGCTGAACTTGGCCTTCCTCTAAAGAAGCTTTGGCAACAGAAGGAGAGGCCCTAACTACCTTGGGAAGAGAGGGAAGAACAGTTACCTGAGAAGCCCCTCAGCCTGGCCTACCTCCTGAGAGGGCACATCCTGTAACAGTAGTATCTGCCTGAGACTCCATAGAGACTCCTGGCAAAACCTCTGGCTCCCTGAGCCTTCTAAAGGACCGGCGTCCGGGACTGCCGGTTCCTCACCCTAGACTTCACTGTTTTGTCCTTGCGCTTCTTAGATGAAGCAGGCGTCGGAGCATCCGGCGGCATAGTATAATTACACGCTTCCCAAACACTAACCTAGCACAATCAAGCCTCCTCTTAATAGTGCTTGTTAAATCTAGCACAAGAGCGGCAACCAACAACGTCGTGCTCAGGCCCTAAACAAGGTATACACAATGTATGATAATCCCTATGCGGTATCTGCTTCCCACAAGAAATACAGTTATTCACTTTTCTGACATCCGGTTAAATACTGAGGCAAGAAAAACCAAAATGTTCCCCAACGGGTTACTTAGCCAACTCTGTATTCGGTCTGAAACTCCGGTTTGAGAAAATCTCAAACGCCAACCTGCACTCGCAAAATTGCTTCTGCATCGGACCATGCGGCAAAAAAGACTGAGGAAATGACGTCGGTCATGCGCATTAGTACCCTGACGTACTGGCGTCAGTCTAAGGCGCCATGACCGTCGTCAGCCTTATACTCTGGTATTCGGGCCGACTGGGACGCGGACTATACCCCAATTGTCAGGACTGCAGCAAGGGAAGACGAAGAACATCCTCTGGCTCCACTGAGCCACCTAAAGAACCGACGTCCGGGACTGCCGGTTCATCAACCCTAGGCTTCGCTGTTTTGTCCTTGCGCTTCTTGGACGAAGCGGGCGTCGGAGCATCCGACGGCATTTTATAATTGCAACGCTTCCCAAACACTAATCTGGCACAGTCTAACCTCCTCTTAATAGTGCGTTTGTTAAACCTAGCACAAGAGCGGCAACCAACAACGTCGTGCTCAGGCCCTAAACAAGGTATACACAATGTATGGTAATCCCTATGAGGTATTTGTTTCCCACAAGAAATACAGTTATTCACTTTTTCTGACATCCGGTTAAATACTGAGGCAAGAAAAAACCAAAATGTTCCCAACGGGTACTTAGCCAACTCTGATTCGGTCTGAAACTCCGGTTTGAAATATTTCAAACGCCAACCTGCACTCAAAACTGCTTCTGCATCGGACCACGCGGCAAAAAGACTGAGGATATGGCGCGGTCATGCGCATTAGTACCCTGACGTACTGACGTCAGTCTAATGCGCCCTGACCGACGTCAGCCTTATACTCTGGTATTCGGGCCGACTGGATGCGGACTATACCCAATAGTAAGGACTGCAGCAATGGAAAACGAAGAACATCCACATTGCAGAGTATGTTTTCCCACTTAACTGCATGCAATAAATCCTGCATTTCTTTACTGTCAGGACTTTCTATATTTGTAACCATTTTCTGCTTTAACAATGACATGAGATACTGGTGATATTTAAGCATGTGAAACTGACAGTTTAAAGCTCTTACAGCTAAAGTAGCAGAAGTGTAAACTTTTTCCCCCATCTGCCCAGAGCTCTGGAATCCCTAACTGATGGGACAGGATTTTTGGCAGTAGAAGCTTTAACCCCTTTAGGA
Source organism: Protopterus annectens (assembly GCF_019279795.1). Taxonomy (NCBI): domain Eukaryota; kingdom Metazoa; phylum Chordata; order Ceratodontiformes; family Protopteridae; genus Protopterus; species Protopterus annectens. Next base: position 56,903,498 of record NC_056733.1, read on the forward strand.
CCCTGAGAAATTGTTTCTGGGTCTGCAGCGGGGTTTTTATAAAGAAATTTATGAGAGTCAGGGACCCTGTAGTACCTGTCTGGCTTTACTGGAGCAGGGGGTAAATAATCTGGAGGCGGACTGGATTCAGAAAAAACATCGTCTACAATATCAAGCAGAGGAGGGATAGCTAGGGGCCTGTGCTGAGGCAATAAAAGGAAATCTCTGAGCCTTTTCTTGGATTCTGAGTAATCCTGGCTCTCCCAGTGGAAATGCTCCCTCATGGTGTGCAGGGTTTCCTCAAAAGCATAATCCTCAGGCGGTGAGGCTTAAGGAATGGACTCTTCAGCATCAGAGTCCTCATAGGGAGGGAGAGAATAGCCCTGATCAGAAGAAAAATCAGAGGAAATGGAAACCTGATCAGAGGAATCATAATCAGTGTCTTGCCTAGGCCTTTTGTCAGGTGGGGGATGGGAGCCCCTGATTAAAGTAATAAGGTCTTCGGCCATTTTAAGCATCTGTTTCTTTGGCATGGATGACTGTTCTGGAGAATGCTGCACTTGTTTCCTTGTCTTTAATGGTGTTTTTGACTTTGCCTTTGCTGCTGTAGTAGCCCTAATTGTAAGCTGTGAAGGTCTGAAAACACCCTCAGAAGCCGGTGGCTGCTCAGCGGCTCCGGACCCATCTGAGGGTATAGATTTCGTAGCCCCAATACCTTGAGTTTCCACAGGCCTCGGTGTCTCCACGTGGCTGTCGGTTAGGGCCTGTGGCTCTGAGGTAGTGGGTGTCAGGGGCTGCGAAAGCACCTCACTGAGAATCGGCGAACCGGCGACTGGCCTAGAAGAGGCTTCGTCATCGGTTTTGGACCTCGGATGCCTGTCTTTTTCTTTGTCTTTGCGTTTTTTATACATTTCAGTCGTCAGTTGTTCCGACGGCATTATATAATTAAATCTTCGTCCAAAATAATGTAAAGCAAAATCAAACCGACGTTTAATAGTGCGTTTATTGAATCTAGCACAAAACCGACAACTAGTAACGTTGTGGTCAGGGCCTAGGCAAGGAATGCAGTAAGAGTGAAAGTCCTTATGAGGTATTTGCTTCCCACAAGAAATACAATTATTAACTTTTACTGACATCGGTCTGGAGCAAGAAAAAGTTTCCCCAACGGGGTACTTAGCTTTATTGAAGACTTCAGTTCTGAAATTCAGTTTTGAAAACCTCAGGAGTCTTCCAACCGGCACTTGCGAACTGCTTTTGCTTCGGGCACCACGCGGCAAGAAAGACTGGAGAAAATGGCGTCGGTTGCAACATTTATACCCCTGGCGCACTGACGTCAGGGAAGAAGCGACAGCAACCGATGCCAGACCAAGACTTTGGAACTCAGGCCGACTGCGGGTCGCCTGCCAGCAGGATAACCCAAGTGTAATGACTGCAACAGTGAATACACTCGAACATCTACATTTATGGCAGGTACACAACTGTACTTTCTTCCTAATGGCTGTTACCATGGCCATAAAGTATTGGTTAGCGGAAGTCTTTTTTAAATAAATCAAGCTTGCTTCATACAGACAGCTGTCTGCAAAACCTTGCCCTTATTTCTTTCTGTGAAGTATTTTTTAATTTTCACATGAGGTTTTCTCAGATAATCAGCACTGGTACGAAAAGTACTAAGATGTCACAAAGAAAAGACAAAAAATACATCTTCTTCACAAAATGTAGCTCTCTACTGAAGCTGAATTCCTGCAATTCTGTGCAGAAATTGCTGAGTCAGCCTCATCATTATCATCATCATCAACCCTTCCTCCATTTTCCACATGGGATCGTGGTGTTGCATCAACTGTTACCATTTCTCTTGATTTAATTCCACTCTCCCACCTTCTTTGACTGTCACAGATCACCTTTCACACAATCCATTCATCTCTTTCCTGGATGCCCTCATTTCCTCTTGCTGTCTTTCTGACCCTCCCAAAGCTTCTTCACTAAGGTGTCTTCTGATTTCCTGCACATGTGCTGAAACACCATAATTTGTTCTCCTTGCCAATCTCTGCAATTGGAGCTACTTGGGCTTCTGTCCTGATATAATTTCTTCATATGTCACACACTTTGTATTCTACCACCGCCATCTTTATCTCCATCACTTCCAGTTCCTGTCTTAACTGCCTAGTTTTAGTACCATAAGTAGTACTGGTCACACCACTATTTTATACATCTTACTTTACTGGTATTCTTCTGTCATAAATTACCCATGACATTCTGTGCCAGTTGGCTGCAGCCCTTCTGATTATAGCTTTGACCTCCTCATTCAGAGTTCAATTCTCCTGAAGCACTCCTCCCAGATATTTGAAACTGTTAACCTGTTCCACTATTTCTTTTCTATGTTAACTTACAGCTTCTTCTGATTTCCCCCATTTGCTGAGTCAGCATGTGCTATTCTAATGGCTTGTCAGATCCATGGCTATGAAAAGCACAACAAATCAAAGAATGCATTTCCACAATACAGTAAAATAAGACCATGATCTAAGGTATGGCTGAAGCAGGCTAAACAATTTTGCAAAGGTGAACAGATCAGGTCAAAATGATAACCATGAGTCCAAGAAGAAAAATGTCACTTGGCAAATGAAGAAAAGTGGACAGCAGTCTACAGCATATGAGATATCTACTCATCAGCTGCTCTGCAAAAGGCTTTGCAGCTGTTAGGATTTCCACTTCTAGTATCCATGAGTGCATTTCATAATGTTTTATTATTCAGTAGTGTAACATATGCCTCCTGCAAGCACTTGATGTGCTATCATCAGACTGACAGGTTAAAGCCTACCTTGTGCCACTCATGTGGACCCAAACCAACTCAGCAAAGTCATACAAATACCTGAGAAGGCAGTGAACTTGTAAAATAACTGAATGAGGTGATAACAGGAAATTATTCAGCAAGTGCATCCTAAAACATAGGATTTGTTTTCTCTAGATCATTTTTGCTCCTAAGCCTACCAATCATCAAGCCATCCCCAATCAAACTCAGCCCGTTCACTCCTCTGTACAAAGGAATGTATCTCAATATCATATGGAATGTCTGATGGCCATACAGGGAAGCTGTCACACAGCCATGATGATTGCTTTTGCCTGCAAATGAGGGTGTTTTACATAGTCCTAACCTAACCTCTTGGGCAAGGGGATGAATTGGCCACATCACCACAAGAACCCACTACACTTCTGCTAAAGAATTTTACCACCGATTGTTAGCCTGGTGAGTTGAAAGTCCGCCTTCCCAGGACATCACACATTGCAATTCTGGCCCTCTTCTATGGGATTGTCACAGTTTGTAACCCTGCTCAAAAACTTCACTTCTTTGCTAGTTCCCAGACAGTGCCATCAAGTGCCTCAGCCTCTAATCAGAGTCCAGTTGCCTGGATTGTAGACATTGTTTTATCTTTCCACACCACTGATGTTGGCTGAAAGACAGGTACTAGGAAAAAAAAATGCTTATAACGATAATAAATTATAAAACTGCCTCACCTAAAAGAAGAATTATCTGCAGCTACAGGATGAAACAAGCTGCGAGATACAAGGCAGCAGCAACAGGATAAATGATAACCAACAGCAGAAGGCCTCCATGCGAACATCTGACTCTGGAAGCATGCTGAAGCAGGTAGCTACTAGGCAGAATCCCAAACACTAAATTAAACCTGCGGGTGGCAAAACCTAGAAAGGCATAAAGTCAAAGACTAATAAAACCGAGTCTTGAATCAATGTGGTGTCAAAGGAGACCTGACATTTGGAATGATGGTTTAAGAAGTCATACACAGTAAAAGTATGAACCAGTGAACAAGTGATTTCAGCACAACTGTCTGCAGTGAAGATATTTTCAAAGCTAGAAAAAAAGCAGCCACACCCCTGCTGAACTAACCATTGACAGCAGCACTTTTCAGTAACAATGTTATTAATAATACATTCAAAAAGGGACTATTTGTCACTGCTGCATTAACATTCCCTTCCCAGAAACAAACAAGACAATCAGCTGTTTTGCCTTCCTGTCATGCAACATCTTCTGATAATACCCGACTTTGCGGTGCCAATGTGTATTTGATTTTCTTTGCCCTGGGTTCTTCACCCTGAAGTAAAATGGGAAGAGATAAATGGATTAGTTTAAGAAGATCTGATTACACTTTCTTGAAGGAAACGTAGTGCTGTCTTTAATTATCCCTGAAATAGTTCAGCACACTTAACTTGTACACCCCTGCAATGTTTACAGTGGTACAATGTACTTCCCTTGTTGCCTTTTTTTTATCAGTGAATCCATTTGAAAATGTTATTTTGTATATGCCAATACAGGGTCAATGTACTATCCAGTGATGTCACCACAATGACACAAAGGGATGCATCAATATGTTTTAGTTGATAAACCCCCATGCTTGCATGTGGCTGCATTCCTTAATAGTTATGTGTGCACTTTCACACAATCACTGTAGTGATAGCACTAAAGGAGGTGGGTCAATATTCTGGAACAGCCTTTAATAAAAAAAAAGTTTCTGAAGCTTTCTGTTAAAGATTAGCACAAAAAGGAACTGAAGGGGGAAATGCATGGTGGTACTGTAGACATCAGATGCCATTATGCAGGTCTTAATTGGGCAGAGACCCTTTAAGGTACAGCTGATCCTTGCAAGAGACCAGACAAAATCCCTACAAATATTGGCCTGAATCTTTGAGATCTTCCAAGTAATGGAGGCTGTCATTAAGGAAAGTACTTTCCAAGAGTAAGACATGAACTGTATGACAAGAAAACCAGCCACCATAGATATAAAATGAGGAAGGCTATCAGTCATGCAGTTCAATTCTAAGGAGTTCTTCAAAGTCAGCAGAAAATGCAGAGCATCCACAGGGGACTGCTTAAAGTGTACTGGTACACTTCTCTTTTTTTGTTTAAAATATTTTATTGATTTTTAAAAAAATGAATACAGAATATATCAAGGTTTGACATACAGTAATAAGTTAGACAAATCATATTATTAGAAAAAAATAAAATATAACTTTTTATAATATATACAGTAATCCTGAGATCAAAATAATACACTTGAATCAAGACAGAAGTATAAAAAAATAAAAGCGAAACTGTAACGTTTAAGTAGTTAAAGAAAATTAATCAATAAGGGTCAAAACTTTCAACCAAGGATCATTCTTCAATTTGTTGGATAAATTCTTCTTTCTTTTACTGCAATTTCTTTGGCTGCTGTGTCCTTTAGAAGAATAAGAAAGTCTTCGAATTTTGACTCAGTTGAAGTCTTCCAGTTTAAGGCATCATTCCACAAAGCTTAGAAAAAAGTTTTGGTCCTTTGTCCAGAAATGTCATACCATTGGGAAATCATAAAACATATGTGACCAATTAGCCTTAATATAATTTTTACATCTCCAGCATTCAACAGCGTTCTCTTTTCTCATTTTAGCAATACTTACAGGGGTAAAAAAGCTCTAAACAAAAACTTCCAAGTAAATATACTCCAGTAGATAGTCCAAGAAAAGTATTTAATAGAAGAAAGAAGTTTTTACTTCATTCAGGAAAAAACTACAAGGTGGTCTTCAGAGAAAAAGTTCCAAAATTTTTCATTTAAATTAAAATCATCATTGGCTAGTATTAAATGTATTTTAGAAATTAAATTATCAATTTTCTCGAAAATTATAAATAATTTCAAATAAAATTTGTATCTAATCTGGAATCACAATGTAGCTAGAATTGGACAGGAGAAAAACTTTGGTATGAATAGATGCTAAAATGAACTGTATATAAATTACATCATTACTACTGATATTAAACTCTAGACAGATAGTATCAATTGATTTAACTGTATGTTCTTCAAGACAGTGATAACCATAATAACAATGTTGGTTTTCCAAGACTTGTGCATATGATTTGGTATGTTATTAGCATTTTTTTTATTAAAGAAAAGGACAAAAGATTCAGACCAAAATTTATATTTTATTAGATAATATTATTTTCTTAAATATTTTTCATATTGAATGTATACAGACAGAATTAGATGGAGAATATGAGGGAACTTGAATATGCTTACAAATATGGAACCAGAAGGGATTATATACATTAGAATTTATTAAGTCTATAAGGTTCAATTTTTTAATATTGAATAAATGAGAATGTAATATTTTCCAGTTAGATATACAATTATCTAACCAACTGAAAATCATCTTTATAACTGCTGCTTTCTATATTTGGAAAGTTTATCCCTCATAACCCCAAGGTCTAAAGTGGTGATTTATACTCAATCTATGTATGCTAAGATACCAAAGGAAATTTAATAACTTTTTTACTGTTTTTGTTTCTTATTAGGTGGTAAAATAACAGACTGGTGTATATATATATATATATATATATATATATATATATATATATATATATATACACATATATACACACACACACACACATATATATATATATATATATATATATATATATATATATATATATATATACATATATATATATACATACATATATATATATATATATATATATATACATATACATATATATCTATATATATATATATATATATATATACACATATATATACATATATATATATATATATATATACATACATATACATATATATATATATATACATATATATATATATATATATATATATATATACATACATATACATACATATATATATATATATATATATATATATATATATATATATATATATATATATATATAAAGATAGATAGTGGATATAAAAAGTTTACATACCCCTGTTAAAATGCCAGATTTTTGTGATATAGAAAAATTAGACCACAATAAACCATTTCAAAACTTTTCCCACCTTTAATGTGACCTATAACCTGTACAATTCAACTGAAAAACAAATAAATATGTTATAGGAAAAAATATAAAAAATAAAAATCATACAATAAGCTGGTTGCATAACTGTGCACACCCTTAAACTAATACTTTGCTGAAGCACCTTTTGATTTAATTACAGCAATCAGTCTTCTTGGGTAGTAGTCTATCAGCATGGCATATCTTGACTTGGCAATATTTGCCCACTCTTCCTTGCAAAAGTGCTCCAAATATGTCATTGCGAGGGCATCACTTGCGCACAGCCCTCTTCAGGTCACCCCACAGATTTTCTATTGGATTTAGATCTGGGCTCTGGCTCAGCCATTCCAAAACTTAAATTTTCTTCTGGTGAAGCCATTCTTTTGTTGATTTTGATGTATGATTAGGGTCATTGTCGTATTTAAAGGTAAAGTTACTCTACATCTTCAGCTTTCTAACAGACGCCTGAAGGTTTTGGACCAAATATGACTGGTATTTGGAACTGTTCATAATTCCCTCCACCTAGACTAAAGCCCCAGTTACAGCTGAAGAAAAGCAACCCCAAAGCATGATACTGCCACCACCATGCTTCACTGTGGGGATGGTGTTCTTTTGGTGATGCGAAGTGCTATTTTTGCACCAAACGTACCTTTTGGAATTATGGCCAAAAAGTTAAACCTTGGTCTCATCAGACCATAACACATTTTCCCACTTACTTTTAGGAGACTTGATGCATTGTTTTGCAAATTTTAGCTGGACCTGGATGTTTTTCTGTGTAAGAAAAGGCTTCCATCTTGCAACCCTACCTCATAGCCCAGACATATGGAGAATACGGGAGATTGTTGTCACATGTAGTACACAACCAGTACTTTCCAGAAATTCATGCAGCTCCTTCAGTGTTGCTGTAGGTCTCTTGGCAGCCTCCCTGACCAGTTTTCTTCTTGTCTTTACATCAATTTTGGAGGGACGTCCAGTTCTTTCCAACGTCACTGTTGTCCCATATTTTCTTCACTTTTTGATGACTGTGTTCCATGGTATATCCAATGCTGTGGAAATTTTATTGTACCCTTCTCCCAACTGATACCTTTCAACAATGAGATCCCTTTGATGCTTTGTAAGAACTCTGCGAACCATGGCTTTTGATGTAGTAGGCAACTGTCAGGAAAATCCTACTAGGACAGCTGAAGTTTATTTGGGGAGTCTCTTTAATTGATGGCAGATGTGTACCCAAGAAGACTGAATCCAGTTAAATCAAAACATGCTTCATCAACGTATTAGTTTAAGGGTGTGCACACTTATGCAACCACCTTATTGTACTTTTTTATATTTTTCCCCTAACAGATTTGCTTGTTTGTCAACTGAATTGTACAGGTTATAGGTCACATTAAAGGTGGGAAAAGTTTTGAAATGATTTATTGTGGTCTCATTTTTTTATATCACAAAAACCTGGCATTTTAACAGGGATGTGTAAATGTTTTATATCCACTGTATATATAACAACTTTGGAAATAAAGTTATATTAACAATTTGCAATCTGTCTTCAAAAGAGATATACATTTTATCCCAGGAATTAATTAAATTATTTACAGAGATTATTTTTCATAATTATAATTTATAGTCTCATCTGTATTACTAAAATATGAATTTCTAGATAAAATAAATTAGTACATTCTTTGCCTAATAAGTGATTAACTACATTTATTGGATTACTATTATTAATAATGATACAACTAGATTTAGAATGAATAAAATGTAAGTTAGATATCTTTTGAAAGTTACTTGTTTTCTCAGGTTCTATTAGTGTTTCAGAAGAATTGTTAATTGTTAAAAGAATATAATCAGCAAATAACATAACTTTGGAATTATATTCCTGATTAATCTCTATATCTTGAATTTTTGTATTTAAATTAATAAGAATTACAAGTATCTCAATAGCTAAATTAAATAATAAAGGGGAAAGAGGACAACCTTGCTTGGTTCCTTTTGTACTGGTACACTTTTCATGCATCTATGTTTTACAGTTAATTTAATTTCTGTTTATGCTCTTGATGTTGAAGCAGCAAGAGGTGCTAAATGTTATGATTAACATTTTTTATAGTTTAGGTTCACTGCTAACTCTTTTTTCGTATGACCAAACCCACAAAACTATTTCAGCTTTGGTATTGGCAATTACTTGTATATGACAGTAAAGTGTTCTGGGTAATCAAAAGCTGCACACTTCTCTCGAGGAACTGCTACTTACTTATACTATGGTTTCAGTAATAAATCAACACAAGTGTTAATTTTCAATGTACGGTGTTCCACCTGTAAGACCTAACTGACAACTTGTCTTGCTAGGAAATAAAACTGCACTGTTGCTGCACCTAGTGTATAAGTACTGAATGAGGCATTATGGATTTAGTCTTCTATGATGTCATATCAGGAGCTTTCAACTTCAAGAAAATGTTCAATGGACCATCCTTATCAACAAAATTAATTGTAAAAATAACACTCTTTTTGCATCAAACTCTGTAAATTGTGGTACTGTATATGGAAAGGAACTTAATCCCATCTTTAAGGATTTGTTATTTACATTTGTCATAGAAAGTGTGACAATACAGTTTAACCAGCTACAGCTTAGCCTCAGTTCTACCTTACAGACACATGTACAAATATATCAGTAACATACACTTAAAAAAAGAAAAACTGAGAGTAAAGCAATATAAATACCTGAGAAGGTATTGAAATTACAAGATGACTGAAAGAGGTGATACAGGATATTTCTCTGTCCAAACAGAGAAACTTTTCTGCTCTGTAAGTTCTGTCAACTCCTGATTTCCCAGAAGAAGATCTAGCAAGACTAGGGGATCTAAACAAATCAAACCCTGAGGTGGAGCTTTTTGACAACCAAAATGAGGGGACTTTCTTGGGTCTGTACTGGGAACATTTCTCAGCACTATCAGTTATCTAAAAAACAGAAACTGAGCCCATCTTGGTCACCATATGGCAACAAGTATGAGTTTTGGTCTTTCATCTCTGAATTTTGTGATCTGAAGGAAGTAGAGGGAATGGGGGAAAGGCATACAGACATCTTCCTAGTCACGGAACAGAAAAAGTACAGTTTTGTACCTACCATAAATGTAGATGTCCGATAGGTATGCATCTGTAGTCATCACATATGGGTTGTCCTGCCTCAGGCAGCCCTTCGGTCGGCCGGATTCCAAAGTCTGGGTCCGGCGTCGGCTGATGTCGCCCTTTCCCCGATGTCACAACGCCTGGGGTATAAAAGCGTCAGCCGGCGCCATCTTCCTCAGTTTTTTCTTGCCCCAGATGCCAGGTGCCCTCTATGAAGGCTAAATTTGGAAAAATGCAATAAAAAGTCCAAACATTTGCAAATATATATATATATATATATATATATATATATATGAAACAAATACACCATAATAGATCCCCCAGCTAGCTAATAGAGAGGTAAGCACCCTAGGAGTACCACAGAGGGGAAGGAGGGAGGGTAAACCTGACTACAGATGCATACCTATCGGACATCTACATTTATGGCAGGTACAAAACTGTACTATGTCCTTCAAGGATGCATCTGTAGTCATCACATATGGGTAGAATACCATAGCCAATCTGGGGGTGGAGGTACTAGGAAAAGGATGGTGTAGCTAAGATACCCTGCAGGACAGCCGTAGCAAAGCCTGCTCTGGATCTGGAATATAAAGGTAAATTGTAATGCTTGGCAAATGTATGCACGGAGCTCCATGTGGCAGCTTCTAAAATGTCTTTTGTAGCCACCCCTCTTAAGAATGCTGTGGAGGTGGCAATGGCTCTCGTAGAATGAGGTCTAATGTTGGTTGGTACAGTCTTTCCATGAAATGAGTAACAAAAGCAGATGCAATTTCCTATCCATTTTGAAATTGTCTGTTTGGAAATTGCTCTTCCTTGAGAACCAGCCGCATATGCTACCAGCAGCTGGTCAGTTTTTCTGAAACCTTTAGTTCTGTCCAAGTAGTAGCACAACTGTCTGTGAATGTCCAAGGTGTGCAGCAGTTTCTCCCCTTTGTTCTGTGGATTTGGGAAGAAGGTAGGCAAGTGAATGGCTTGATTCAATGAAATCCTGGATACCACCTTTGGCATAAAAGTTGGATTAGTTCTTAATGAAACTCTATCCTGATCGAAACTCTTCTTGCTGAGGTTATTGCCAGAAGGAAAGCAGTCTTCCATGAGAGGTACTGTAGATCTGCAGATGCTGCTGGTTCAAATGGAGGCAGTGTTACTTTTTCCAACACGTAGTTCAGGTCCCAAGCAGGTACAGGTGGTTTCCTAGGAGGTTTGATGTTCTTGATCCCTCTTAGAAATGGTCTTAGGAGAGGATGAGAGAAGACAGGGGGATCAGCATTGTACTCTGCTGAAATTGCTGAAGCATGGATCTTAATGGAAGAGTAAGACAGTCCATTGTGGAACATTTCTGCCAAATATTCTAGAATATGTGCCATGTTCATCATTGTTGCATCTAGGCCCTTTGTGGTGTTCCAGATGAGAAATCTTTTCCATTTTGCTGAGTATGTCTTCCTTGTGGAAGGGCGGCGAACTTCCAGAATAATATTCTTTACTCTCTGGGATAGCTTATCCTGAGGAGGAATCAAGGTATTCTCCACGCTGTTAGTTGCAATGTTTTTAGGTTGGAGTGGAGAGTTTTGCATCTGTGCTGTGTCAGTAGAAGAAGTGGCCATAGAGGTAGGGGCCATGGCTTCGTACGTGACATGCTCCTTAGCAGCAGGTACCAGTGCTGTCTTGGCCAGTCCGGAGCTATCAGGATCACTTTTGGCTGCTCTGACCTGATCTTCAGTAACACCTTGGACATCAATGGAAGAGGAGGAAATGCATACACGTTCAGATTTCTCCAGCTGAAAGAGAGGGCGTCCACTTTCCAGGCTTGTGGGTGGTATGTCCTTGAGCAGAATTTCTTTAATTGATGATTGTGGGGGGAAGCAAATAGATCTATGTCCGGGCTCCCCCAAGACTGCGTTATCTGTTGGAAAATGTCTGGGTGCAGCATCCATTCGTGTGCATCCATGATATTTCTGCTTAAGCTGTCCGCCAGTGTATTGTCCTTTCCTGGCACAAACTGAGCTTGTAGTTGTCTATTGAGTTTCAGGGAAAGATCCCATAGATTCATTGCCAGTCTGCACAGAGGGTAAGAATGGGTACCTCCTTGCTTGTTTATGTACCACATAACTGTGGGGTTGTCTGTCCTTATTAGTAGATGGCCTTGATGCAGAAAGAGTTTGAAGGCCTCGATTGCGTGTATCACTGCTAGCATTTCTTTTTGATTTACGTGCATGCGTAGCTCCTTTCGTGACCACTGTCCTTGGATACCTCTGCCCTCCATGTGTGCACCCCAACCTAGGTCTGAAGCGTCTGTTGTAATAGTTTGGGAGGTTTTTGGCTTTGTGAAGGGCAGCCCTCTGTTGGACTGGCTGGCCTGAGCCCACCACAGAAATTCCTTGTGAAGGCATGGAATGAGTGGGATTAGAGTTTCCAAACTGTGACTGTGCTGAGTCCATAAACTCCTTAGGTACCACTGTAGCTTTCTCATATGTAGGCTTGCTTGTGGAATCAGAAGAATACCGGATGCCATGTAACCCAGGGCCTGCAGGATTTTCCTTGCAGTCAGCTGAGTTTGTCTTGTCAGATTCTTGAAGTAATCCGGTAGTTGACTTTGTTTTTCTGCTGTGAGATAAGCCATTTGGGTGGTTGTATCTAGATCCGCACCCAGAAAGGTTATTCTTTGGGATGGAACAAGTCTTGATTTGTGCATGTTGACTGTGTATCCCAAGGCCTGCAGAAGACTGATGGCATAATTTAAGTCCTTTATCAGAGTTTGTTGGTTGTCCGCTTGTATAAGGCAGTCGTCGAGATATGGGTAGATTTGAATCCCCTGGAGTCTGCAGTGTGCTATTACTGATGCCAGGCATTTTGTGAATACTCTGGGCGCAGTGGATAAGCCAAAGGGCAATGCTGAGAATTGATAATGCTCTGACCCTGCAAGAAATCTGAGGTATCTTCTGCAACTTTGTCTGATAGGGACATGCAGGTATGCCTCCTTGAGGTCTAGAGTCACTAGCCAAGACCCCTTGCCCAGCATGGGAAGGAGTTGCTGTAGAGCCAGCATTTTGAATTTTGGCACAATGAGATAAGTATTCAGTGCGGACAAGTTGAGAATAGGCCTCCATTGATTTTCTTTTCTTGGAACAAGGAATAGTCTGGAATAAAATCCTTGGCCTTGTTCTGAGGAAGGAACCTTTTCTATAGCCTTCATTTGTATTAAGCTGGAGATTTGCTTCAAGGCCTCTGCCCTTTGATTTGGTGGCAGGTCTGGCATGCCTTTTCTTTTTGGCAATGTGTGAAAATGGAACCTGTATCCTTTGTCTATAATTTGCAGTGCCCATTTGTCCCTTGTAATGCTGTGCCAATTGTCTGAGAATAAAGAAAGCTTTCCGCCCGAAGGTGCTTCTAATTGAGCCCTGATCAGCGGAGTCAAAGCAAAGTCATGGAGTCTGTCCTTGTGTGGTAGTTGTTGATCCTGCACTACCTCTCTGGTTTGGAGGCTGCCATTGACGGCCTCTGTTGGAGCCTCTGCCCTCTACCTCTGGCACGTCTGTTTCTGCCTCTCTGAAATCTTTCAGAATCCGGAAAGGACCAATTCTTGGTAGGCCAATTTCTGCTGAATCTTGGTGGTTGGACTTGCAGAAAGTCTTTGACTGTTTGCACAGATTTTGCCTTTTCTTCAAATTTCTTTAAGACCTCTTGCGCCGTGGAACCAAATAATTTCTGTTTTTCCAGAGGAGCATCCAGAAGTTTAGCTTTAACATGGTCTGGCAGAGATAGTTCCTTCAGCCAAGCATGCCTACGTATGACTGCACCTGTCATAGCTGACCTACATGAAGCTTCCAATGCATCATAACCACACTGCAGAAAGTGATTACTAACCTGCTGGGAGTTATGTACCAGATTCTGAAGGGATTTGCGATCAAGGGGTTCAGAGGAAGACAGTTTCTTATGTAATTCATCTAACAAATACTCTTGGTACTGTATCATATGAAATTGACAATTTAATGCCCTCATAGAAAGAGTTGCAGAAGTATACACTTTTTTACCCCATCCCTCTAAAGCTCTGGACTCCCTCTCAGAGGGTAGAGGATTTCTAGCAGTGGTAGCTGCAACCCCTTTAGGGCCCTGAGAAATAGTTTCAGGATCAGCAGAGTGGCCCTTGTAGAGGTGAAGGTGAGAGTCCGGGACCCTATAGTACCTATCAGGTTTGGCAGGAGCCGGAGGGAGAGAATCAGGAGCTGTGCTAGAGTCAGAGTACACATCATCAATAACATTTAACACAGGAGGTATAGCTAAAGGCCTATGCTGAGGCAAATGTAAAAAGGTCCTTAATCTTTTCCTGGAGTCTGAAAAATCCTGACCCTGCCATTGGAAATGCTCTCTCATAGCATGCAGTGTCTCCCCAAAGGAAAACTCTTCAGGAGGGGAGGCCGAGGGAATGGATTCTTCAGCATCAGAATCCTCGTGGGCAGAAAAAGCCTCCTCCTGGTGGTCCGAGAGGGCAGAGCCAACAGAAGACTCATCAGAGGAGTGGGGATCAGAGGGCTCAACCCTGGGCCTTTTATCTGGAGGTGGATGTGAGCCTCTGTCTGGGTGGGGTTGTGAGCCCCTAATTAATGAGATAAGATCCTCTGCTAAGGTTAGGATCTGAGCACCAGTAGAAGTTCCCTGAGGAGTAACCTTGGGAGGCAAAGCTCTTGTGAGTTTAGCAGCTTTAGCCCTAGAGAAAGCCTTAATGGACATGGATGCAGGAGGCCTGGCTGCACCACGTGCTGGAGTAGATTTATCTAAAGGGATGGTGTTGGAAGATTCCAGGACACCAGTTTCAGCAGGTAATACAACAACCGACTTGGCAGGGGCCTCCGGTGCCGATGTCGTCAGTTGTGCGGTTTCGGTAATCAGAGGAGCTAAGGACTCAGTTTCAGCCGAACCCGAGACACTCACGGTAGGCCTTGCCGTGGTTTCAGCTGAAACCACGGACCGCGTGTGTCGGTCCTTGTCTTTCCGTTTTTGAACTAAATGTGAAGTCGGGGTCTCCGACGGCATTTTATAAACAAAACTAGCCCCGAAAAACTCCTCTGCAAACTCCGAACGACGTCTAAGTGTTCGTCGGTTGAAGGAAGCACAGGCTGAACAGGCCGAGACGTCGTGGTCTGGGCCTAGGCAAGGAAGGCAGTAAGAGTGGAAATCCTTATGAGGTATTTGTTTTCCACAAGTTAAACAATTATTAACTTTATCTGACATCGGCTGAGGCAAGAAAGAGTCCCCAACAGGGTATTTAGCTTTTTGAAGTCTTCGGTAACTGAAATACAGGAGCTGGCCAACCGGCACTTGCGAACTGCTTCTGCTTCGGGCACCACGCGGCAAGAAAGACCGAGGAAGATGGCGCCGGCTGACGCTTTTATACCCCAGGCGTTGTGACGTCGGGGAAAGAGCGACATCAGCCGACGCCGGACCCAGACTTTGGAATCCGGCCGACCGAAGGGCTGCCTGAGGCAGGACAACCCATATGTGATGACTACAGATGCATCCTTGAAGGACATCATGTCAGCTTTTGACTCCTTGCCCTACTAGACTAAAGCAAGAGGAGGAAGAGGACATTTTTCTTGATGGAGCAATGTCCAAGTGTCTCACTCTTAGAAAATCCTTACCAGGAATTATTCCTAATTCCTCCCTTCCAAAGATGGTTCAAGTTGTATCGCAAGGAATCTGCGAGCAAAGCCAACATCCTCTGAATAAGAGTGGTTAAGATGATGTCTTGTTTTAGAACTACTGTTATTCCTTATTCTCTCACATACTATAGCCTGGTAACCTGAATGGAGTGCAGGTAGTCATGTTTCCTTGCCATTTCCAAAGATGTTAGAATAAGCAGCACTGCTTATACCTCCAGCATTTTATGTAACTCCTACATTTCTGTTAAGTTCATTTCCCTTGAACCATGGAGAAATGAAAGTAAGCTATTTAACCTGCTAACAAGTCATCATTTAACCAGACCTGTAATTGATTCTGCTGCAAGAAGGAATCATCAATGCTGATGGGAAATGTTCACCACTGTAGAGCCTTATGACAAGGGTCTTGCACCACAAGAAGGACTCAGTGTGCACTGACTTTCTAGCCACTAACATTACGATGTCCACTGTACGGAATCCCAAGGTGATCAAGCTGAACTGTGAAATAAAGTTACTGTCCCTGTGGCCTGACTGGGTCTTCATCTTGGCTACCACCACCATAATGACCTTAAGGGTCTTCTCTGTGGACAGAAGTGACCAACACAGCAAGGTCTAGCCAACTCTACTCTGATGAAGACAAGTTTCACAGTCAGAGGGAATTTCTCCTATTTTATACAGATTTCCAAGGTCTGCAATTGAAACAGCTCATAAGGAAGTGGGTGCTACTAGACATTGCTCAACATATTCACCAGGAGTCCATTACTTAGATTGTGTTATACAAAGCCTCTTTCACCATGGCACGCACCATGATAAACATTCTGGATACAGATGAGAGAGCACCCATCAAACTTTTGTACTGAGAGTGAACCAAAGAATCCTCCTACAAGCACCCCAAACAACGACATGCCAAAATGCATTAACCACTTCCAGGGACACTAACCAATCACCACAGAGCAGAGCAAGGGCATTGCCTCATGGGATGTCACAGTCTAAAAAGGCTGATAAGGTCTAGATAAGTCTTGCATCTCCTGCATGATGAGCAAATGGAAGGAGTAGAACCTTTTCTTTTCTTCAAAGTACTAGAGAATTCTACATCCAAGTTAATGAGTACAATCTGGGTTTCTTTTTGAGCTTTGCAGACAAGGTTTGATCCCTGAGTGGAAGCCATTTCAGGGAGGACCCAACTTCTATAAGACAAGCTTATCCATGACTACATTTGGAATGCAGTTGGCCATGATGACAGTCCTTTAAAAGCAAGAATAACCCTGGAGAAGCGGCCCTTCATGAACACTCCAAAATGATTATCACAACTGCAACTGCTGTACCAGCAAAATAAACCATTTTGAAGGCTTGCCTATCCCACACAAAACAGATGTAGTGCCTGATATGTAGGGGCCTTCCTCATTTGGCAAATAGACCGTTTTGCTCTTTCTTAAACAAGTAAAAGCCTCCAACAATACAAACGGGCTAGTGAGGCATCAGCAACATCCCACAGAAATGGTCAGTGTCTGTTTCCTCTTATGAAGGTCCTTTCCAGAACCTGAGAAGCCAGACAAAAAGGACATCACTCAAGAAAGAAGGCATCCAGAATAACCTGTATAAGCCCACATTTAAAAGAGGAAGGCCTCAGCCATGTCATCCAGTGCAGGTACATTCACAGCGGGGTACATGAACGCACTCTAGAAGCTGTGGTTAAGAGTATTTTTGACAGCCCTCTTGAATCAAGACTCAGGAAAGTCTACAAGCTTTCACAATGACTGATTCATGAAGGAGGGCTGGAATTTCTGCTGATGAAAGAGATGAGTAACAACACTGTGGAAGAGGAGAACCACTCCTCTTGCCTGCCCAAAGTCTTACACAATTTTTAAGCTGCTAGGTCTACGAGACTTGAGTATGACCAAAGAGATCACATAGGAGTAAGCCCAAGAATGTCTCTCCAGTCTAACAATGGCATGTAGAGGGCCACCAGTCTTAACAGACTGTCAAGAAGCAGAATGAGGGTGTTTTCATGTGGCACAGATATAACCTTTAAGGTATATTCCATTAGTGGGACAAAGTCAAGGGTCATCATCCATCTTCCCCTGACATTTAATAAGGCATTTCTAGGGAACAAAACCAGAACAGAGCAGTCCATAGTAGACTTCATCAGTCTAAGAGTCTCTTCCAAGGAAGTAGTACGGATTGTTTGTACTTCTGATAATAACAGGCCAGCACAGTTGTGGTTCAGTCTCTTCAACATCAGCACTTAGACCACAGGTAACAGGCAGACTGGCAAGAAGAAAATTTTTAATTTGTTCCCCTTACTATAACACCCTGTGAGCCTCCTCCATCTCGAGGTCTGAAGTATGCTGCTCAGACTCAACAACCATAAAACCATAAAACCAAAAACCATGGAAAAGCTACAGAAACAAGCTCCCTTCTATACAGCCCAACCCCATCTGACAGGATGATGAAATATGGGTGAAAATGCTGATTATGATGTATTGCATCAAAGGCATGCAGCTCTAGTGTTATTATAGTATCTAGAAATAAAAAAGTACAGCCTCCTGCCAGGTAAACGCTTCTATTCAAAAAGCAAATATAAAAATCCAAATAGTGTAGAAAGGAGCGACGCTAATCTCTTTGGTACAAAGACCAAAAACTGTATTGTAACAGAGTATTCAAATCCCAAACAAAAGTAATAATCCAGTAATGTCCAGGCAAGTGAACCACAACCACTAGTGGCTTAAAATCTTTATTCCATCAGATAAGCGCTTTCGCTGCTAAGAGCTTCTTCAGATCTATTGAATGGTACATAAGTTAAAATTCCCCAGTATATATATGGGTGTAACAAGAGAAACAATTGACACAATTGACACAATTAAAAGGGAAATGTTAAAAATCTCATATACTTGACAATACTAAAAAATATATATAGGTATAGGAGTGTAAGTACTTATATCTAACATTCAAAGGTGAATGAAAAATGAATAAATAGTATATGAATAAAGATCTTAACTTATGTACCATTCAATAGATCTGAAGAAGCTCTTAGCAGCGAAAGCGCTTATCTGATGGAATAAAGATTTTAAGCCACTAGTGGTTGTGGTTCACTTGCCTGGACATTACTGGATTATTACTTTTGTTTGGGATTTGAATACTCTGTTACAATACAGTTTTTGGTCTTTGTACCAAAGAGATTAGCGTCGCTCCTTTCTACACTATTTGGATTATTATAGTAGCTGACATGGTCTGGTTCACTCTCTTCAACCATCAGAACAGAGTCCACCAGCTCAACATAAAAAAAAAAAAATCCCTCATGACGGAGGCCCCAAAGGAAGATCTAGACCTAGATATCACTTTTAGCTTACAGTGCTTTATGAAGACATTCAGAGATGCCCATGTCTCAGATGTACAAATATCACCCAAAGAAGATACTTAAACATACTTGTGATGCAATGCAGCCAGTGTCCTGGAATAATGTGCAAAAGGAGGCTTTGGTAAACCTTTGTTACATGTATCATAGCAATATTGTATGCATCCCAATAGCCATCTAAATAGGGTAACCTTCCCCAACTTGTCATGGGTGAAGGAGACAAAGCGGGAAATCGTTTTGATTGCTCCACTTAACATCAACATTGCCTCTGCACATCCGCACAGTAGCAGATACTAGCTTTTGTTTTAATAGTTTGGAAAAAAATAAAAGATTACTGCAAATGGTTCAGATCTCATTCCATGCTTCTTGGTGACATTTTCCAGGGATGTCATCAGCCTGAGAAAAACTCCAACAGCACAGTCAAAAGAAGCAAAGTCCACAATGCCTGGCATTCAAGAAAAACAACAATCATCATTCAAAAGGAAATAAGAATATTTTACAAAAAGGATACTTAGCACATTGGAATTTACACGAATAAGACTGATGGACTGAATACCAAATTCTGAGATGTGGTAAACAAACTGAAGAGCGCAGTCTGTTTCCCCCTCTCCACCAGGTGTCCTACGGCTGTCTCCATTGTTGAACAGAGACCAGCCCACTAGAGATGTGCAAAGCTCTAGAAATCAGGCCAGATGGGCATATGTAACCCGATCTATAATATGTGATGAATAAACTGCAGCAGTATCCCAAATAATGAACATCAAGCAGTCTAAAAAGCTGAAGTACAAAATCAAGTTAAAAAGTCTGTCTCAAGTATCTGTCCATTTTCTTAACAATTAAAGTTATCTTACACAGTTAAACTTATTGTTACACAAACTAAATGTAACAGTCTTCCTCTCTCTCTCTCTCGTTATCACTTTTGAAAAACCACAGCAATGTAGCTGGCTTCAACATGTCTCACTCCTCTTCCTAGACAATTTTTCTTTATTTGTTAAAAGCACAACTTACAGAAAATTTTTTCTAGAAATGTCTCCCTCCTATGTATTAACTCCATTCTCTCAGATGTTGACTTGATGTGGTTATTTCTGTCACATTAACTAAAGATGCTTATTCTGCATACAGCTATCTCATTTTTTAATTTTCTTGATTCATCTTTTCCTTGTGGTTGACCACACATCCTGGTACTGCAAGTTATTCTTTCCAGTGCCGCTCCTTCAACTTCAAACAACTCATCTTTCTACTTGCAGAGTGGACTCTTCCCTTCTGGGAAAAAAACAGCCATTTGCCATGTCCATTTTACTGAACTGAAAATGGTAAGTGTTTCGACATGTAACATTCAAGGTTCTCCATACTACTGGTGACGTTTTATATTTCCTTAATGAGACCCAGGCATGCAATCTAAACTTTACCTATGCAATATCCAAAGGATATGTGATGAAATGCTTCTACAATTCTGTGAGATAGTGAGTCTGCCTGTACCCCAAATTTCTACAAAAGGACAGCCAGGTACTGGGCAGAAACATCTGTGCCCCCCCCCCCCAAAGAGTAATGTTGGGATATGCATATTTCCCTCTAACAATCAAAGCCTATTCTACAACCAACACTACTCTGTCTCTGCATTAAGTAGGGAAGCCATTCCTTCCATGTAAAGTACAGTTGTGCACACTTACCATAAATGTAGATGTTCGACTGTATTCACTGTTGCAGTCATCACTTTTGGGTTATCTGCTTGCAGTAGCCCTCAGTCAGCCTGATTAACAAAGTCTTCGGTCCTGCATTGGTTGCTGTCACTTCTTCCATGACGTCAGGTCATCAGGGGTATAAAACATGCAGCAGACGCCATTACATCAGTTTTTCTTGCCCCAAATATCAGGTGCCCCCTTAATGGGAAGCAATTAAATCTACAAATATACAAGGTTAAACCTCCAGCAAAAAAGCAAATAAACCAAAAAGCTTTGGAAGATAAAGGAAAGTAGACATACATCCAAAAAAAGAAGGGGGCTGCAGGGAGACTAACCAGGACTGCAACAGTGAATACACTCGAACATCTTCATTTATGGTAAGTGTACACAACTATACTACGTTCTTTGTGTTTCACTGTTGCAGTCATCACTTTTGGGTAGATTCCCAAAGCTAAGGATGGGAGAAGGAATTTAAATAGAATTAGGACCAGCTAAAAGGCCCTGCAAGACTGCAGTGGCAAAGCCAGCTATGGATTTGGAGAAAATTGGCAGATGGTAATGCTTGGTGAAAATATGTATAGAACATCAGGAAGCAGATTTTAGGATGTCCCTGGCAGGAACGCCGCCGACAAAGGCTATACAGCTAGATGCATTCCTGGCAGAGTGGGGTCTGAGCCCCTGGGGGATAGGTTTTCCATGGTGTTTGTAGCAGAAATGAATGCAAAGGTCTATCCATTTGGAAATGGTTTGCTTTGAAATAGCCTTCCCCTCTGCCCGTGCAGCAAATGCCACCAGCAGTTGATAAGATTTCCTTTGATGTATAGTTCTGTCCAAATAAAATCTAAGTTGTCTGTGCACGTCTAAAGAGTGGAGAATCTGTTCCCCTTTGTTCTGTGGATTAGGAAAGAAGGTAGGCAAATGTATGGACTGATGAAGGGCCACACTGGATACCACCTTGGGCATGAAGGAGGGATTGGTCCTGAGGGACACCCTGTCCGCATGAAAGATGATGAAAGGCTCCACTGCCATGAGGGCCTATAATTCAGATACCCTTCTTGCTGAAGTGATTGCTAAACGGAAAGCTGTTTTGCAGCAAATAAATTTTAAATCTGCAGTGACAGCTGGCTCAAAAGGAGGAAAGGTGAGCTTTTCCAATACAAAGTTGATGTCCCAGGCTGGAGTTGGAGCTCTCCTGGGTGGTCGTAGAGTTGGCCCCTCTGAGGAACTGCAGTGGATGAGAGAAGAGGGGTGGTTCTGTGATATAATGAGCTGAGATGGCTGAGGCGTGAATTTTGATGGAGGAGAAAGACAGGCCCTTATGAAGCATCTCAGTTAAGTATTTTAAAATCTGAGGTAAATTGGGCACTGTTGTGCTCATCCCTTGAGATTGGTTCCAGGCACAGAATTTTTTCCATTTTTCAGCGTAAGACTTTCTGGTACTAGGCCTCCTTGCCTCTAAAATGATATCCATCACTGGATTACTGAGGGATGGTAAAGGAGAAATTATGTACTTAGCCAGAATGCTAGATTCATTGTTTGAAGTTGAGGGTGCAGAATTTGGTTCTCCTGCTGAGACAATAGAGTAAGAGTGTGAGGCAGGTGCCATGGGGCACGACACACTGCTCAAGAGGGGGTACCAGTGTTGGCGTGGCCAGGCTGGTGCAATCAAAATCGTCCTGGGGTTGTCCTGTTTGATGTTTAGTAGTACTTTGGTGAGCAGAGGCAGAGGAGGAAAGGCATAAAAAGATAGGTTTTTCCAGCTGACGGACAGAGCATC
>NC_056733.1:56926396-56968896 GCF_019279795.1 Protopterus annectens
AAAAACAAATATTTTTTTTTCAGAAAAATAGAGCAGATACATATTGCCAAGTATTGTGTTGTGCTGGCTGGAGAGTCACTTTCATAAAGGCAACCACTGCTGCATGCCCCCCCCCCCAGCAGCTGTTTTGCCCCTGACATCATCTTTTAGCAAGCTTACAGGTAGTGTCTGTGCGAGCCTTTGGCAGTCTTTTTTCTTAATCAGCAAGAGTTCCCTGTTACAGCATGTGTGTGTGGGGGGTGGGGGGAGGGGGGTGAAGGGTAACTTAATAACAAATTTCTCCTTTTGTTGTTCAGCTTCCTGTTTCGTTGGCTCAGAAGTTGGCTGAATTCACACACAAAAAGTGAAATCTTTTAATGTCATTATTTACAGGACTCGACATTTCTGCACATAAGCGTATGCTTAAAGGAATAAGTTAATTCAGGACAGTGATCAAAATAAAATATAAACTGTAATTATTGCCCAGTGGATTCAGGGAAACACATTTATATGTGTGTAAATGAAAGCATAATTATTTTATTTGTTTTCCATCACGTTATACCAGAAAAAAGCTGTGGGGCAGGTATTACTAAGCCAGTAATTTTGATTTTGCTTTGAATTTGTAAGCTTAATTATGCCTAGTTCTTGATGCGGAGAACTCCACTAGATGACTTTAATGGTAGAATTGTTTGGACTGCTTTTTGAAAGATTTTTGGTGAAGAGTATTGGCCTTGTAATACCTTGTGCTAAAGGGTCTGTCTCTTTTCTTGTAGGTTGCTGCTATTAACCCTAATCACCCCTTGGCTCAAATGCCTTTACCACCATCTATGAAGAACTGTATCCAACTAGCAGCATGTGAAGCTAATGAGCTTTTACCTATGAACCCTGACCTTCCTGCTGACCTTTTCACATCTTGTCTCACTACACCAATTAAAATAGCTTTAAGATGGTAAGTGTCTGAATTTTTTGTGTTGTCATATAAAGATTTGCAAATAGTGGGTCAAGATTGTGAATACAGGTTCTCTAGTCAAACTCAGTGGTTTTATATGACTTCAGTTAAAAAGAATTATAGAACTTTAGATTTTTTCAGTAGTTTAAGTGGTATGTATGTGTCATTAAGTCCATAGGGTAAAGAATAAGCAAAAAAGTACAAGTATGTACAGTGTTTTATTTCATTTTTTTATTGCTGTGTACAAGTCTCATTTACTAAACCTTATTGTCTTGTGATTATGGATGTTTTTTATTAAGGATCTTAAGGAAATTGTAGAACTGTGAGATGGTAATCTAGTCAGCTTGTCTATGGGATTTTTGTTTTTGCTTTTCAGTTTAACTGGGAGGTTTTTTGTAGCCTTTGAGCTGAAACTTGCTTAGCAGGATATGCTTGTAGCCCATTGGTTTGCTTTAATATGAGGTGTATATTTGTATTTACGTACTGAGATTCATACAAGTGAGCTTTCTTGTGGGAGCCAAAACACAGGTAGGATGTGTGTGTAATAAGTAATTATATTAGAAATGTACCATATCTTGTATAATCACTTTAGAAGTTAACATAGCCGTCCAGGAAAGTGTTGAGCAAATGCCTGTTGCAGAAGCATTTGCTGTAATCTTGAGTGTTAAAACTTTTTTTCTGATTAGTGAGATGGAGATATCCATTTTTTTAAATAGAAAGGTTGCAGTGATGTCTCTGTTTTATCCTTTAAAGGTGCAGTGCAGCGGGGAAAGCATATCGGCTGCCCTGATGTGAGGTCTTTTATAGGTTCATAGGTGGTTACTGGGTTATTGCCCCAAAGGTCTTTACAAACCTAGCTGTGTGTACCCAGTATAACACTAGAGAAGCCCAATATAAAGGATCTTGCCTAAACTCAAGATCGTAGTTAGCAATGACTGCCCATATCTAGGAGGGTCATAGGTGAAATCTCCGTCAAGAATTTGTTTCCCATCCAGTCATAGGTTCTTAGGTGTGTACAAGGCTAATGGCCTTGGAGCCTGTATAAGTCAGGCCCAAGAAGATTCCCTGGCATCATGCCACCCAAAGTTAGTTCCCAGTGCCCCTGTCAAGCAAGGCCACTGAAGTGATCCCCGGGGTGAACTTCTGTTGCCCATCCATTCGTCAAGATCCCTCCTAACGAGGGCCAATGAAGTGCTCTGTTGACGTGAATGGGTAGTTTGTTCCAAAGTATGGGAAGTTCTCTGGGTTAGGAACCTGTCCCTCCAGCATGTTCTGTTTATTGTGGTAATGAGGTTTAGGTCCCTGGAGCATGTGGGACGGCGGGATTGTTTTTTCTTTAGGTGTAGCATATCTAGCAGCTCTGGGTCAGACATGGCTTTGTAGGTCAAGCAGAGATCGCCTCTAAGTAGGCGATAAGAGAGAGTATAGCTGGAGTTTTTTGAGTCTGTCCGTATAGGGCATGTGTCTTAAGGCCTAAGATCCTCTTAGTGAGGTATTTTTTTGGCCTTTCCAGTTGTTGTAGGTGTCTAGTGAGGTACATATCAAATGGGGCATTGTATTCTGTAATAGGTCTACTGAGGGACGAGTTGAGAGGGATTATGACCTCTTTCTTCCTGGGTGAGAAACCTTTTGTAATGAGATGTGCCACATAGATAGACTTTCTGACTACAGTGGCAATGTGATTATCAAAGGAGAGGTTGCTGTCAACCTGTGTCCCCAGGTCTCTTATCACACTTTCAGTGTTTAATGGACTACCACCTATGTGGTAGTTCATGGGCACCAAATGTTTCCCAAAGGGAATGACAGTGCACTTTTGGCATTGAGCTTAAGGCCATGGTGGCACCAGTCACTGTTGTCAGTGATGCCTTTTTGTAGAATGTCTACATCAGTTGGCGAATCAATAATGGCTCCCAGTTTGCAATCATCTGCGAATTTGGTCAGCCAGAGTCCCTTTGTGTTGGCTTGAACTTCATAGAAGTAGATGCCAAACGGGAGAGGACCTAGAGCCGATCCCTGTGGGACACCCCTTGTAACTGGTCGGTAGTCAGATTTGGAGTCTGCTACTTTTCACAGTGTGGGTTCTATCAGTGATCCAGGCTATGTTTAAACAGCATCGTATAAGAGCTTCATTTGATGTGAATTGGTAACCTATTTCAGAGGACTGGCAACCTCTGAGAGACGTTTCTGTCTCTCCAGCAGATCCTATTTGTGTTGCAGGCCAGGTTAAGGTCCCTGAAGTGGGTGACCCTTGTCCCATTTGACTTGCAGATGTGCAGCATTTCCATTAGGTTTGGATCCGAGATTTCTGTGTAGGTCAGGCACAAGTCTCCTCTAAGTTGTTAGTACGCTACTGAGTACAGTGACAATGACTTTAGTCTGTCATTGTATGATGTGCTGGAGACCCTGAATTTTATTAGTTAGAAATCTCAAAGGTCTCTCAAATTGCTGCAGGTGCCTGGCAAGGTGCATACCAAAGGGAATATTGTAGCCAATTATTGGCCTGATGAGGGTAGAGTACAGGGGTGTTATGACTTCTTTTGCTCTTGAGGCAGTGTCTTTGCTAATGAGGTATGTGACGTAGAATGCCTCCCTTATCACAGTAGACACATGGTGGTCAAAGGTTAGGCTGCAGTCAGCTTGCCCAAGTTTCTCACTACTGAGTTGTTACTAAGGGTATGATTATTTATATGATAGTCTGCAGGGATGTTGTTTTACCAAAGGGATGGTGATGCATTCTTTAGCATTGAGTTTGAGTCCATGACTTTGGCACCAATCATTGGTTTGTGTAAGTCCCTCTTGAAGTACATTGACATTGTTTGGAGATTCAGTGATTTGCAGTCGTCAGCAAACTTACTCAGACACAGCCCCTCTGTTGTGGCCTGAACTGCTGAGAAGTATATTCCAGAAAATAGGGGTCCCAGCACTGACCCCCTGTGGAACCCCACTGGTAACAGGTCTACTGGTTGAGGTAAAGTCCCCAGCTCTGACTTATTCTCATCTGTCGGCGAGCCAGATAGCAACCCACCTGACAACATAAGGGCTTGATATTCAACTGGGAAAGTGTATCAATGATGCCAGAATGTGGGATTGTGTCGAAGGCCTTGGCTAAGTTAAGGTAGGCTGTATGCACAGATTTGCCTTCATCTGTGGCTCTGGTGACGAAGTCCACCATGTTTAACAGACACGACCTGCTTTTGACAAAACCAAATTTTGTCGGATCAAGAGTTTGGAGATCACCTATGTCTCTTTTTATAAGGTCCATGATGATTCATTCCATGGCCTTACAGATGAGGCTGGTTAAGCTTTATTGGTCTACAGTCCCCAGGGTCTGTTGCTGTACTCCCTTTATGAAGTGGATTAACTGTTGCTGTTTTCCATTCCGCAGGGACAAAAACCAGTACTCAGGCTGTGGTTGAAGAGAGTGCCTAATGGAGTTGCTAACTCATGTTTTACATCATTCAAAACGCAACCTGGGATGCCATCTGGTCCCATACAGGCTGTGTTTTTGGCCTTGGAGACAGCATTAATAACTTGCTCTTTGTAAATGCAAGGTGGGGGTGATATAGAAGAAATGCTTTTTGGAATGTTTGGGGGTGGATGATATTTTCACCAAACCTGTCGGCTAATAGGTTAGCTATTTTTGCAGGATCAGTGTGTGTGATGCCATCCACTGCTAATTCAGCACATATCTGGGTCCTACTTTTTAGGTTATGATGCAGCTGAAGAATGCTTTATGGTTATCCTTAGCTGCGGTTGCTAATTTTTTTCAGAGTTGCTCTTAGAGGATTTTACAAGTTGTCTTGTTTACTCAAGCAGAGGAGAGTGCTCTTCCAGTGCTGAGATCTCTCTCTTTTTTTATTCCTAGACAGCAACTTCTTCCTCTTGTTGTATAACAACTTAATGCTAGATGTCCACGAGGGAGGCTTGTTTTTTCTTTAGGATCTTGTTTTGATCCTATTAGGTATAGCTTTGTCAATACATTTGTGTAAGTGTTTGTATGGGGCATTTGTGTATACCTTAGCATATTTGTCAATGCCATCTGTGGGAACAGAAGCTTGGAAATTATTTATGCTATCCATTAGGAAGGTATAATTAGCTTTGGTGAAATTTTTCGCCTGATTTCACCTAAGGGGGTTCAGGTGTTATAGCTACTTCAAATGTGACTGATTTGTGATCAGATTTAACCAGTGAGAGTCCTATACTTGTGATGGTGCAACGGTCACCCATGTTGGTGAGGACTAGGATGGGAATATTTGAGCCCCTTTTGGGGTTGCATACTATTTGTTCCAGGGCATTAATGTTAGATCATGTTAAAGCTGTGGATGCTTTTATAACTATATTCAGCATAGACAACAGTCAGCAGGGAACTTAAACTTTTTATCATTTTGTGCATGACATGTTGGCAGATATTCTTCATGTTTCACTGTTGCAGTCAGTTGACGTCAATCCTCAAGCGACAGCAACCAACACAAAAATACTAAGTCTCTGGTATTCAGGCCGGCCAAGGGCTACTCTGGCAGGGATAACCCAATTGTGATGACTGCAACAGGGAATACACTCGAACATCTACATTTATAGTAAGTGTACACAACTGTACTTTTTGCTTTACTCTTTATTAAGAGGATTACAAATGGAATAAGTCCTGTGTAACTGCTAGAACAGATAACTTTAGTTTAGAACTGGTTGGTTTCCTAATCTGTTGTTCAATATTGAATTAATCAGGAGGAAATCCAGTGGAATGGAAAGAGAGCATAGTCACTTTTTCAAAGATAAACAGAGTACAACAAACCTTTTGTAATTGTGGGTATGTTAGCCTGCTGTGTTTTAAGTGATATAGAACTATGTTGGAGCATTTGATGCACACTTTTGGAGTAAGTGTAGAATACTATGCCCCCTCAGTTTGTGGGTGTTCCTACTATGATTGACATGTACACATACATTATGTTATGCATACGTTAGTCTTGATTAGTAAGTCGTCCATGTGAAGTAATGGATTTGCATGTATTGGGGGAAATAGTAATGAATATTCATTATTTCTATTACCTAATGAATATCTATAAAGTGACACTCCCAGTTGGCTGAAAGGGTGACTACAATGAATCCATTCAAACTACCTAATAATAAGAAATGTCAGTAAAAATTGTCAAAGGTTAACTATCTGATAATAAGAAATAACAGTATAAGGTGGAATATTTTACAATTTTTATTTTTTTTTCACAAAAGAAATACTAGTAGTTTTGCTGCCATGTTATGCTTCGCTACATAGCAGAAGTGCTCTGGTGGAGCAGAAATGGTAAGAAAAAAACTTCGGAACATAGCCTGTCAGCTTTCCTTTTTTGCAGAATATCTCTGATTATACCATGACCCCCCCAAAACGTGCACGCTGATTGGCCAGCGTGCACATTGTAAATCGAGTTATACTAATGGAAAAGGTCCGTCGCCGGACTTTTTCCATTAGTATAACTCTACTTTTAAAACACTGTCTCGCTATGTTAAATGGGTTTAACATAGCGAGACAGCTTTAAAATAAGCAACGGAGATCTCCGTTGCTTATTTTAAAGCTGTCTTGCTATGCTAAACCCATTTAACATAGTGAGACAGGTTTTAAAAATAAAGCAACTGAGAAAGCAAGATCTCCGCTGCGTTTTTTACTGTTTCGCTATGTTAAATGGGTTTAACATAGCGAGACAGTTTTAAAATAAGCAACGGACATCTCCGCTGCTTATTTTAAAACTGTCTCGCTATGTTAAACCCATTTAACATAGCTTAAACAGTAAAAAGCAACGGAGATCTTGCTTTCTCCGTTGCTTTTGCTCAACTCTGATGTACTGCGCAGGCGCAGTACATCAGAACTGCCGCGGATGCCAGACATCTGCGGAAGGGCAGTAAACAGGCATTATACTATGCCATTATTTAAGAAAAGTAATAGTTTCTTTTCTTAAATAATGTCATGGTATAGTAACAATAACCCACTTCTGGGTGTAGCTGTATTTACCACGGTTGGCTTTTGGTCCTCGGCCTCGACCAAACCACGCCAACCGTGGGTAAATCCAGCATTACCCACACCCAGGCGTGGGTTATTGCTATATTATTGCATCATACTTTTTGACCTCTCCTTCATAAAATATTTTATGTTCTGCAATTGCAGTCAGTAATATCAAGCATTAGAACTTCCTACTTCTTATTGTTCAGAAAGTGCACGTTGCTACAAACCCTTTTGTTCTATTAACCTTTTAAGAGAATTAGAGTAATATATATGCTGTCATAAAAGAACGCTGCAGCAGATTTTAACTTTGTCATACTAGAAGGAGAATTGAAAACCTAGAAGCACAACCTTTGAGATTGTTGTGGTTAGAAACAATTTTCTTTATGAATAGTCATTACTTACCCTCTGTATAGTAATCATGTGAGTAATGGATGTTCATTAAGTATGCATGACATAGTAAAAGGCACATACGTAAATTATACTGTGGGTGATATTTGAGGAGTGTTTGATACTTCTCTTTTGGTGGGGGTAGTGTTCTACACTGCCACCCATAATGACAGTACAAATCTATGGGATAAACTTGTGTGAATCCAGCATATTACAGTTTTGGATGTGGTCAGCTAGGCTAACAGATGTAGAGATTAGTAATGCCATTGGATTGCTCAGTCATAGCACACACTGGAAAAAAATGATAAAACTGGGTGAGAGCCACTTTGTTTGCGAAAGGAACCGATTAGAGAATAGAAACTACAACATTTGAGTTGATGACAGAGTGCATTCTGTCACAGATGATTTTTTTGTAGACCTCTTCTGTAGAATATACATAAAAGTGATGTAGTTGTAGGTAATTCTGTTTTGTGTGCCTGTGTTTAGTACACTAAGGAAAGTAACAGCTGTGTTGTGTTATAAGCAACGTAATAGATATGTTGCAAGTTAGAGCATTGTGAGAGTGCCTGCAATGTGGAAACTGCTGCAAGTGAGGAAAATGGTTCGCTACTCAGCTTGGATAAATGCTGTTATGTATTTTTAGAGAGTAAGAAAAATGAATTTGACTAGGCCATATGACTATTGATGGTGAGGATAAAATATTTTTGGATTAAAAATTGTTCTGTACATCACATTGAAAAGCTGTGACATGTGGCTGCAGCATTATTGAATGTAGAATAGAAAAGAAATTTGGAGTTATGAGACATACATTTGGTCTTTTGCTGGTGGAGTTGTAAGCAACAAGGTAGAAAAAGGAATCTAGAGGAAAATTGACAAGAAAAGATGTATTTCACAATTATTAGGAAAGACTGAAACATGTGGATCATTGCATTTTACTTATTGAAGAATTAGAGGATAGGAAAAGAATGACTACTCTGGAACCTGGGATGCACTCTGTAGTGTGACTGAAAAGGGGAAGGGGTTACGAATACTACAGATTATGTATGACTGCTAAAATTATTTTAAACCTATTTATTTGCACAAGAGTGGTGAGCCAGGATTCCAGTATGTTATTTTAGAACTAGCCTTCAGTGGAACAAATTGCAGACAGCAAAGTGACTGCTAAAATCTAGAAAAGGATGTCAAGTCCCAAGAGACATAAAAGGGTCTGAGGTAGATGCCTGTCAGGGTTCAAAGAGTTAGCAGTGCTTCCTGGTGGACAGATGGCAGAACTGCACACTGCGCTGTTGGGTCATAGGAGATTACTAGGCTGTGACCTGGAGGTCATTTTAATCCTAGCCATTTCATCCCAATGTAATACCTTAGAAATGCTAGTTAGTGCCTAAGATTGCATTTAGTGATGACTGCCCATGTCCAGGAGATTTGTGGGCTCTCTCCCTGGTAAGAATTTACAGTGCCCATCCACTCATCCAGGTTCCTCTTGAACAGTGTCATAGATGTGCTGCGTTTCACATGAATTGAGAGCCCCTGACAAAGACGAGGCAGTCGGTGGGAGATAAATCTCTTTCTCCAGCATATCCTATTTAAGTCACAGGCCATGTTTAGGTCCCTGGAACGGGTAGCCCTAGTCCGGTTTGATTTATGGATATGTAGCAAGTTCATTAGATTTGGGTCTTGGATTGCTCTGTAGGCCAGGCATAAGTCCCCCCTAAGAAGTGTATATGATACAGAGTATAGTGACAGGGACTTCAGCTGGTACGTGTAAGGCACATGCTGGACCCCCCTGATTTTCTTTGTTAGAAGCCTCTGAGGTCTCTCTGATTGCCGCACGTGCTTAGTACGGTACATGCCAAATGGCACGTTATACTCAATTACGGGATGGATACGTGTCAAGTGTGTGGGGGAGTTATAACTTCCTTTGCTCTCTAGGCAATGCCTTTACTAATCAACTGTGCTATGTAGAAAGCCTTCCTGTATACAGAAGACACATGGGGGCCAAAGTTAAGGTCGCAGTCAGCTTGTGATCCCAGGTCCCTTACCCACTTCATGGGTACTTAGGGTATTGCTGTTGATTTGATAGTGTGAGGGGATATTGTTTGTGCTGAAGAGAATGATGATGCATTTCTTTGCATTCAGTTTGAGACTGTAACTAATACATCAGTTGTTGGTTTGTATGAGACCTTCCTGGAGTATATTGACATCATTTGGGAATTCAGTGACTGCAGCTAGTTTGTAGTGGTCTGTAAGCTTGGTCAGTCACAACCACTTAGTTTTGACCTGCACTTCTGAGAAGTATATACCAAACAGTAGAGGGCACAGCACTGACCCCTGTGGCACGCCACTGGTAACAGGTATGCTGGTTGATGTGGAGTCACCCACTTTGATAGTGTTTTCTGGTTTGTAAGCTAGTTGCTAACCCATCTTACAATGAAGGGGCTTACATTGAGTTTATTGGTAATGCCTGAATGTGGGACCAAATCGAGGTATGCTGTGTGCACAGATTTTCTGTTGTCAGTGGCCTTGGTCACATTTTCAAAGAAATCCACCAGCTTTAACAGGCAGGATCTGTCCATCACGAAGCCAAATTGGGTAAGAGCCAGGGTTTAGAGGTCAATTATGTCTTTCTTTATGAGGTCCATAATGAAATGTTCCATGGCCTTGCAGATGAGGCTGGTCAGGCTTATGGGTCTGTAATTCCTATATTATGCTAGTATGCTATACCTGTGCTAGGCCATCTTTGTGGGGGGGGGATAAGTGTTGCTGTTCTCCATTCCACAGGAACAAAGCCTGTGGTTAAACTGTGATTGAAAAGGGTACTTAGTGGTGATGCTAGTTCATGTTTTAGCCTGTTTAGAAGGCAGCCTGGGATGTTGTCTCTTCCCATAGAGGCTATGTTTTTTGCCTTGGATAATACATTGAGGACCTACTCTTCAGATATGTAGGGTTGGGGGGGAGTTTGGGGGAAGGTTTGTTGTAACTTAGGGGATAAGGGAGTGAAATTTTCAACAAATCTATCTGCTAGCAGGTTTACTATTATTGTGGGTTAGTGTGTGTGTGTGTGTGTGTGTGTGTGTGTGTGTGTGTGTGTGTGTGTGTGTGTGTGTGAGATACCGTTGACCACTAGTCCTGCACATGCTTGGGTCCTACCCTTTAGGTTACATACATAACAGTAAAAGGCCTTAAGGTTATCGTTGGCTGTACTTGCTAAGCTTCTGTCAAAGGAGCCTTTAAAGGATTTGACAAATTATTTTATTTGCGTGTCGAGGCTGAGGAGAGTGCTTTTCCATTGTTGGGGCCTTGCCTTTGTTTTCTTGGACAACCACTTTTTGCATTTATTATAAAGTTTGTTGATGCTGGATGTTCACCATGGCATCCTATTTTTACTTGGGGCTCTGGCTTGGATTCTTTCTGGTATGGACAAGTTTATACACTTATGCAAGTGATTTACAGGGCTTTAGTGCAAACTTTAGCATAGTTACCACCTCCAGCTTGGGGTGGTGCTTGGAATGCTTTTATACCTTCACCTAGGAGGACATAGTTTGCCTTGGTGCATTACCGCAACAAACTTCTTAAGTAATTGATCAAGTCACAGTAGAATTAAAAGGGGGCCCCCATCAATTGTTGTTAGAAAAACATGAGTTAATCTGGCAACTGAGATTAAACTCATATAATCCTCCTGGTTTGAATGAGACCACATCTTTGGCATGTATTTTAAAATTAAGAAGTTTGTTGCGGTAAGGCAATTATTGTTTTTCATGTAGACTGGTTACATTGGTCTTACTTTATAGGTCCTATTAGAATTATTATGATGATGCTTCATGTGTTGTGTGTTTTTTGGACAAGTATATTTTTATATTTTTGTTTCTTTTATAAACTTATGTATATTTTAGGTTATTGATGTTTATTGTTAAGATGTTACATTTAAGAATCTTTTTTAGTCAATGTTAGATGGAACCTTATATATATATATATATATATATATATATATATATATATATATATATATATATATATATATATATATATTGATAAGAGGCCTAGGCAACAGACAGAGTATTATTCTTCTGATCAGGTTTCTATTTCCTCTGATTCCTCTTCTGAACAGGATTATTCCATACTTCCCTATGAGGATTCTGATGCTGAAGAATCCATTCCTTCAGCCTCTCCTCCTGAGGATTATTCTTTTGGGGAAACCTGCATACCATGAGGGAGCATTTCCACTGGGAGAGCCAAGATTATTCTGAATCTAAGAAAAGGCTCAGAGACTTTCTGCTACTTCCTCAGCACAGACCCCTTGCTATTCCACCTGTTTTAGACATTGTAGATGTATTTTCAGAGTCCGGCCAGTCCCCTGACTCTTTACCCCCTGCACCTGCTAAGCCAGACAAGATACTACAGGGTTCCGAATTTTCATAAATTCCTATATAAAAACCCTGCTGCTGATCCAGAAACTATATTTCAGGGTCCCAAAGGGGTTAAAGCCTCCACTGCAAAAAACCCTGTCCCCTCTGATAGGGATTCTAGGGCTCTAGACAGATGGGGGAAAAAAGTATACAAACTGTCAGTTTTATATGCTTAAATATCAGCAATATTTAATGTCACTTGCTTAAACAGAAATTGTTCACAAATACTGAATGTTCGAGAACAAGGAATTTCAGGATTTATTGCATGCAGCTGAACAAGTGGGAAAGCATACTTTGCAATGTGGTTATGATTCACTGAAGGCCTCGTGCAGGGCCAGTGTCACAGGTTCTGTTATTAGAAGGCATGCTTGGTTAAAGGAACAGAAACTGCCTGATTATGTTAAAGCAAAATTATTAGATGCCCCATTGCAGCATGATACTTTGTTTGGTACTAAAGCAGAAGAGGTTTTGAAAAAAATGGAGGATAAAGCAAAATCCCTGTAGACAGTCAAGGATTTCTTACAGGTACAGCCACCCAGGTTTAGCAGGAACTGGCCTTCTAAAAATTGGTCCTTTCCAGTGTCAGACAGACCACAGAGAGGCACATACAGACGTCCCAGAGGCAGATCTCAGCCCCAAGGCTCATACAGGCCTAAACAATGGGGTGCTCCTACCTCCAAAAGCGGAGAAGACAAATCACAACCTTACAGGAAACAGTCCCAATGACTTTCTTCTGCCAGATTCAAGCACTTTACTTTTGACAGCCCCCTTAGGGGGAAAACTAGCACTTTTTTCATCAAATTAGCAAATGATTACCCAAGACAAGTGGGTCCTGAACATTGTGTCTTAAGGCTGCAGGTTCCATTTTCACACTCTACCAAGGTCAAAAGGTATGCCAGACCTGCCACACAATCAATGGGCAGAGGCACAAAAACTAATTACAACCCTCATGGACATGAGGGCCATTCAGCAAGTACCACAACGAGCAGGGGCAAGGATTTTACTCCAGACTTTTCCTAGTACCTAGGAAGGACATAACCTGGAGGCCAATACTGGACCTGTCTATACTAAATACGTTTCTGGAAGTTCCAAAATTCAAGATGTTGACTCTACAGCAGCTACTGCCCATGCTGGCAAGAAGGCTTGGCTCGTAACTTTGGACCTAAAAGAGGCATACCTGCATGTCCCAATCAGACAATCTTGCAGAAGATACCTCAGATTCATAGCTGGCCCAATGCATTACCAATTCTCTGCACTGCCCTTTGGCTTATCTACTGTGCCCAGGGTCTTCACAAAGTGCCTGGCACCAGTAATTGCATTTTGCAGACAAAGAGGAATTCAAATATATCCCTCAAGCAGAGAACAAAGACATTCTTTTAAAGCATCTGGCGTTTGTAAAAAGATTATTCACTGGCCTAGGGTACACAGTAAACGAAAAGAAATCAAAACTAGTGCCCTCTCAAGAGATAATATTCCTGGGTGCAAACTTAAATACAACTGCTCAGATGGCTTATCTCACGCCAGACAAACAAAAGCAACTGACTTTTTACTTCAAGAAATTGGCAACAAAAACCCACTTATCTGCAAGGAAAATCCTGCAGGCCCCGGGTTTCATGGCATCCTGCATTTTACTAATTCCATATGCCAGACTGTATATGAGGAAACTACAATGGTATCTAAAAAGTGTTTGGACTCAGCATTGCCACAGCCTGGAGACAGTAATTGCACTCATTCTCTGCCTGCAACAGGAGATTCGATGGTGGGCAGAAGCCTGTCACCACAACAAGGGTCTGCCATTCAGTTTACCCACAACCAGACAGACACTGACAACGGATGCATCAGATTATGTCTGGGGGGCCCATATGGCAGGAAAATGTATTCAGGGCACATGGCCTTCAAACCAGATGCATCTTCACATCAATCAAAAAGAGATGCTAGCTGTTCAAAATGCCCTGACAGCTTTCAAGGACCTGCTTCATCCAGGACAACTACTGATAAAGACAGACAATACTACGGTCATGTGGTACATAAACAAACAGGGAGGTACCCATTCTTACCCTCTGTGAAGACAAGCAATGACCTTATGAGACACAGATATTGGCTTTTCAAATTCACCTGCAAGCACAATTCCTGCCTGGAAAAACAAATACTCTGGCAGACGAACTAAGCAGAAAACCTCATGGATCCCCACGGATGGAAACTGGATCCACAAGTCTTCAGCATGATAATAAGGAAGTGGGGATGCCCAGACATAGATCTGTTTGCCTCCCCTTACAACTGCCAATTGCACAGATTTTGCACAAGGACTTATCACAAGCAAGCATGGAAAGTGGACGCCCTATCTTTCGGCTGGAAAAATCTAACAGTATATGCCTTTCCTCCACTGCCTCTCCTTCCCAGGGTACTCCTAAAGGTCAGACAAGAGAAGCCAAAAATTATACTGATTGCACCAGACTGGCCACGCCAGCACTGGTACCCAGTCCTAAAGAGCTTGTCTCAAGGTCCAGCATGTATATTGCCTCAAACTTCACTTGCTGACCCAACAAAACAATCAGATCCTGCACAGCCAAATCAGGACCTTAAATCTGGCAGCATGACAGATAATGTAACCATTCAGAACACTCCTCTTTCAAAAGCTGTTATGGATGTTATCTTGGAGGCCAGGAGGCCTAGTACCAAAAAATCTTATGCAGAAAAATGGAAGAGATTCTGTGCTTGGAACCAGGAACAAGGCATTGACAAGTGTGCACCAAATATACCTCAGATTTTACAATACCTAACTGAGATGCTGAACAAAGGCCTTTCTTTCTCATCAATTAAGATTCATGCCTCTGCTATTTCAGCCCGTTACAATACGGAACCACCTATCTTTTCTCCATCCTTTAATAAGGCAGTACCTCAGAGGGACCAAAAACATTAGGCCTGCAAGGAGAGCACCAGTTCTGGCCTGGGACCTAAATTATGTTTTGGAAAAACTCACACTGCCTTCTTTCGAGCCAGCTTCAACAGCAGATATAAAATTTTTATCCTGGAAAACAGCTCTAGTCCTAGCAATAACCTCTGCAAGGCAAGTCTCTGAGTTACAAGCAGTCATGGCTGTGGAACCTTTTATCATTTTTCATCCAGACAGGGTTTCTCTAAGGACAAACCCTACATTCATGCCTAGGGTGGTATCCAATGTGGTCCTCAACCAAACCATTCACTTGCCTACCTTTTATCCTAATCCACAGAACAAGGGTGAGAAAATTCTGCATTCTTTGGACATACACAGGCAGTTAATGTTTCTACTTGGACAGAACTAAAGCTTTCAGAAAAACTGAGCAACTTTTAGTGTCATATTCTGCAGGATCACAAGGAAAGGCTATCTCAAAACAGACTATTTCTAAATGGATAGGCCATTGCATCAGTTTCTGCTATTTTCAACATGGCAAATCAGTGCCTAAGGGCATTAGGCCTCATTCCACCAGAGCAGCAGCCACTTCAGCAGCCTTCCTCAGATGAGTACCAACCAAAAATATCTTAGAGGCTGCTACTTGGAGTTCAGTGCACACTTTCACAAAGCACTACCACTTACCTCTTTAAGTCCAGAGCAGGCTTTGCCACTGCAGTTCTGCAGGGCCTCATAGTCTCTCCTAATCCTATTTAGCCCAGCCACCCATCCTCAGCTTTGGGAATCAACCCAAGAGTAATGACTGCAACAGTGAAACACGATGAACATAGTACAGTTGTGTACCTACCATAAATGTAGATATTAGAGTGTATTCACTGTTGCAGTCCAGGTTACCCACTTCTCTTTGCTGGGACTTTTCTGAATTTCTCTATCCTATACAACCTATTTGGTGTATTTGCTTGTAGAAAAGGGAATGTTATTTTTGTGCATGTATTTTTATTGGCATATTTTTTCAAGCCTACCAATTTGGGGGCACCTGACATCTGGGGCAAGAAAAACTGAAGAAAATGACATCGGCTGCATCTTTTATACCCCTGGCGCACTGACGTCAGGGAAGAGGCGACAGCAACCGACGCCGGACCTAGACTTTGGAATTCTATCCGACTGAGGGTAGCCTGCCAGCAGAATAACCCAAGAGTAATGACTGCAACAGTGAATTCACTCGAACATCTACATTTATGGTAGGTACACAACTCTACTTTACTTGTTGCTGAGAGACCTGAGTGTATGCGTGATCTGACGAATCCTGGCACTGGACAGGTAGTTGACTGTGACTTTCTCCTTGACCAGCCTGGTGATTGGGACATCCGTGTGTCACTCTGTTGAGTCTCCAATGACAAGAAAATTAGTTTTTTTTTTTTTTTTTTTTTTTTTAAGTGTTATGCCTTACTGGCATGGTGGGTGAGACACTGGTGTTGCTATGTGTCATGGGTGCTGTGGGGACTGTTAGTTGTAGTAGTCTTGTGTTTCGGAGGTCTCTGGTGTTTCGGTATGTTTTTCGAGAGAATCTTCTCGTATGTGGATTTAAGTGTTTGATGCGTACTCTGTGTATGACTAGTGGAATGTGTATGAGTAGTGGTACTATGAGCATATGTAGTGGTGGGTGAGTTGACTACCTTCACCGTTTTTCTGTTCTGAGTGAGAGAGAGCATGGCTTCTAGATTCTTGCTGTAGATTCATCTTTTGCACTTTACTAGTGTGTGTTACTAGTAGGGGGTTGTCTTTGTACATGAGGCAATTGCTACACTGCTTCAAGAGACCCTAGTTGGCAGGAGAAACAAGGGTAGTCTCAACTGTCCATAATGCTAGGTTGATGACAGTTGTCACTAGGGGTGGCTATTCAGAGTCACGGAGGAGCTCAATGGCTGGATATTTCTGCCTGGGTTTTAGGGGAAATTTGTTGAATTAACCTGTCCAGTTTTGGTGCACAACTGCTTGGCAGTGAGTGGTGCTGCACGATGCGCAAACAGGCACAAACCTGCTCAAATGCAGGGCTCAAATACCAGAGGCTAAAAAGTTGAAAAAAAAAAAAAAACATTAAAAAGACTCAAAAGGATCAATGAGGAAGATTATTCTTAGCCCTAGCCCCACCTATGTTTACCAGACAGGTCCCATTCAGCACAATTCTCTCACAAAAGTACAGATAGGCCCCTACCAATCCAAGACGGCCTGGAAAACATGCTCAGAACAAATCACTACTAACAGTTCCAGCAGCAGCAAGCCTGTATCTGGACTATGCCGTATCTAGAAACTCCCCTAGTTTTGGCAGGAAACACTAGATAATAAATAATATCAAAAATCACCATAAACAAAGACACATTTTTTATTCTCTCCCAAGATAACACTTCAGTTGAAGTTGTCACACATTCTAAACTTCTAGGTGTCACCATAGATGAGCATCTAACTTTCGATATGCATATTCACAGTAACATTAAAAAAGCATACCAGAAACTGGGCATGCTATACCGACACAAAACATTCCTCAATTACTTTTCCAAACAAGCCCTCGCCTCCTCCTTCCTGCTCCCCTCTCTTCTTTATGGTGCTCCTCTTTTCACCAATATGCAGGTCAGTCTTAAATCCGTACTGCAGTCATGCTATCTGACCAACTTGCTCTTCAAAACTAAACTGGCTAGAACTTCCTCACCATCTTGCATATATTCAACTAACTACTTCCCATAAACTAATATTCAACCCATCCAGCTGCCCTGCTCTTTCTAATCTGTTTGCACTATATCACCCATATAGGCCTCTCCACTCTGAAAACCATATGCTCCTACAGGTAGAGAAACGCAACATTTCTGCTGGTCAAACACTCTGCTATGGAACTCTCTCCCACCCTCACTTAGATCCACCAGCAATACATCTATCTTTAAAAAATCTTTGAGACTACATATCTCCTCCTACTGGCAGTGTAAATGCACCAACTCCTCACAACACATAACCTGACATTATCTCTCCCCTTATTCCTTACCTGTCGTTGCCTCTTCCCCTCTTCTACTCCCACCTCTCCTCCCTCCTAACCATCACCTTTACTCCTGATAGATAATCCACTTCTGTACCCTGGTGTAAACATATTGTCAATTGATATTTTACACTCAGCTGCACTGCCTCTTTCTGTATCAATAACAATTTGTACGGTCAGTAGTCACATCTTTTCCATTTGTCAAAAAATTTCATTTAATGTTTCTATTCTTATAAGTACTATTTGTGTTTTTATCAAAATTTGTACATTGTATATTTCAAAATGTATGTATTGCATATATGTGGAGCTTTTCTCCCTGGGCCTCCACTGAAAATGGGCACTTTTTGGCCCAGAGGACCTTCCCAGTAAACAAATGCAATAAATAATAAATAAATAAATGTTTAAAATGGCAAAAGGATAACATTGAGACACAAAAAACATATAAAACAGCAGAAAATCAGCGAGGAGGTGCTAAAGAATGTTTTAAACAGTTAACAGATCAGTTAGGCTTGGTGGGAAAACCAGAACAAGCAGAACAGTGAAAAATCCAGTAAATAGTTAAACAGTGAAACTAACAGAAAAACTTTGTAAATAGTGAAAACGCCAATAAAATTCAATTTAACAGGCATAATAAAGCAGACAGTCGCAGTGCAACAGTGTAGTTTAGTACACAGTTAGTAAATACAGTATAAAAGTAGGCAGCAGGTAATAAAAAAGTGCAGTAAATAGTATAATGAATGCCGTAGGATGGGGATTGGCAGCATCCGTTTGTACAGAGATGGATCAGGGAAAGAGCCAGGCAGTCATATGCCTGTTAGTCAGTTGCCCACCCCAGGAAATGTTATGCAAAAGATGTTACAGGGTAGGCTGCAATGTGCATGTGTGTGTTGGGGGTGGGGGGGTATTGGAAGAACAGTTGTAGTATGGCTAGCCAACTGGTGGTGTAAACATTGGCTGTAGATGATTTACTGGTTGTAATATCTCTATCCCATGTGCAGAAGTGGGAGAAAAGGAATATTCAACATACACATTACATTACTGGTATATGGGTAGTAGTGCCCTGCTTACCGTATCTGTCTCCTCCCTCTACCTGTCTGTGGGTGTGATGGATCAGTCACCTGCCTTTCAAACCCACAGACAGAACCCTTCCAGTTTTCTACAGCAACAGAAAGAGAAGGATGTCTGAGTAGACTTTTGGTTTCTCTGAATGTTCAGCTGCTGAGCTGAGGTAAGAAACACTTTTGGGCTTTATTTCCTCCCTCTTTCAGTACTTGAATTGTGTATTCTGCTGCTTTGACTGTTTTTTTTTTTTTTTTTTTTTTTTATTAGAAATTTCGTATATGCTTCTGT
Organism: Protopterus annectens; assembly: GCF_019279795.1. Classification (NCBI taxonomy): domain Eukaryota; kingdom Metazoa; phylum Chordata; order Ceratodontiformes; family Protopteridae; genus Protopterus; species Protopterus annectens. The sequence continues at coordinate 56,945,366 of NC_056733.1, forward strand.
TTTTACTTTGACTTAACTCATTGAGGCCTATGTTTTTGATTACAATTTGGAAGTTTTGACAGGAAAACTTGCTGATAATTGTAATTTTTCTTTTGGGGTATGACTGTTCGAGGTGGATTACAACATTTTAACCTCATTTTTTTAGTTTAACTAGTGATTGTGGTATTATTTTATATGTTAAACGTTTCTGACAATAAATTTTCATCAGTTTATTATTTATTTTTTGTCTGATACTGTTTTAGGCTGTTTTTATTCATTTGCTGCTGAAGCTAGCCTGTATTTCTTAAAATTGGGGAAATATTGTGACCGGTATTTTATGCTTTGAACTGTGTTATTGAAAATACAGTCATTTTCTGAGTACAGTGCTCAGAAAAGTATCCTAACAGAAGTTGTGTTTAGGTTACTGTTTAGAGGGATAATAATAGTATTTTCTATCCTGTTACTGGATTGACTGTGCAGCCAGTATTTGGTATGGAGATGGATATTTTTTTGTCCCCTGACTTGATGGATTCAGATATGCTGCCCTCCACCCACCATCTATGCCCTGTGCACCTAAAAATATAAAAAGTGTCGAGAAATATGCTTCACCCCACAGTTTGTGACTCTGAAATAGCCTTAAGCAGGCTATCGGCAGTCTCCTTCCTTGCCTCCAAGTCCCCTGGTGTGGTGTTAGTACCACAGTTGTGTGTGACATGAGGGTCGGACACATCCTTGGTGGCTGTACCAGTGCCTGGTTAAGGTACGAGAGAACCAAACTCTCTAGTAGCAGAGGGAATCAGTGGTGCAGAATTTGCTGCCAGTGTTGATATACCTCCCCCCAGGATTCTCCCACTAGGTTAATGTATGCAAAAAAGAGACCAAATACCCACTACATCACAGGGCAACAGTCTATGATTAGTTTTCTACCTGAGGAGGTGGCTATGGCTGGATCCATTGTTCAAGTATTTGATTATTGGGTACAAACCCAGGTTATGAGTAATGCTATGGGTCACACCCAAATTCTGCCATCCAGGGATCCCGATTTTGAAAGGGATTTGGAATCTGGTGTTTTAAAAGTGTAGAGTCTGATCAGCCAGCTTCCTCAGTGGACGAACAGGTGCAGAAAACCAAACAGATGTTTTTGTTTTCCCCAAATACTGGCTAGATTTAGGGAAGTATTCAGTTGGGAGAAATCTTTGGCTACTTCTGAATTCAACACAGTATATGACCTTTTGGAGGATGAGGCTCCAGGTGTGCTGACCTTCCTTCTAGTAATCCCAGAGTTGGAGGATTTTTTTAAGAAAGCTTGCAGTTCCCTCTTGAGTGAGTCTTTGCATAAAAAAAAGTTTAAGACATTCAGGAGGTGCTCGACTATGCCTACTCTGCAAGCCCCTTTCGCTGTGAATCCTGCTGCTGTGTCCCCAATATCGTCTTCCAAGAAAGACTATATATTCATCAACACAGTCCCTTCAGTTAAGATAAGCAAGTGACTAAAATCTCAGGGAAAGAAGCTGGTGCTATCCAGCATGGTAACCTTTAAGGTGTTTGGCTACCAGTGTTTTATGTAGAAGTTTGTGCTGAGATGTATGCATAGTTTAGAAGAATTTGCTGCATTGTTATTGGCTGAGCAAAAATTATATCAAAGATATTATGTCCAGTGTTTCTCAAGTGTCTAAACATGCTTTAAAGAGTGCCAGAACTCTTTCTAGAAATACCGACATTTGTGGTGATAAGGAGGTATGTCTGGGTAGCACAGTCAAAACATTTCTGATGAGTTTGAGATTATGATTGCTCCACTTGATTCTGATTGTGTTTTGGTACATTAGCTAATCAGATCCTTAAACACTGGGATGACAGAGGTAAACTGATGCAAAGAGCGTCTAAAATGTTCCATATTCCAGGGTTTCCCTCCATTAAGCAGAATAATTTTCGGTGGCCCAACAAACAGAAGTCCCAGCCAAACAAAAGCTAAGACACAAAAAAGGGAAATGGCAGGATGAGAACTCTGCCAGACCTAACAAGAGATGTTCTTTTCCCAAAAAGGATAACTCCACTTTCCAACCTTTGACTGTGTGGGACCCATCTTTCCAAAGTCCCTTTCTGTGTGCCCTGTCTGGAAAGTTAGCTCTCAACAATGTGGCTTGGCTGTCCGTAGTTTCCAACAAATGGGTGCCCAGCATTGTTGATAGAGGTTACAGATGGCAGTGGAAGGAACATCTGTCTCAGTTCAAGGAGGTGCCCCCTCATCTGCTGGACCAGACCTTGTTATTCTTTCCTATTCTCCAGCAAATGCTGGACTCAGTGGTCATAGAACCAGTCCCTCCTTTGGAAAGATGAAAGGTTTTTATTCCAGAGTTTTCCTGGATCCAAAAAAAGAGCTGTTGCGGATGCCAATGTTGGATCTCTCCTTTCTGAATACCTTTGTAATGGTTCCCAGCTTCAAGATGCTCACCATTCAGATAGTGCTTCCTCTTGCTAGACTGCTGCTTCATGGTGACCCTGAACTTGAAGGATATTTATCACCATATCAGAGAATTGCTCATTGCTTCATCAGATCTCTGAGATTTGTTGTGTCTAGTATGCACTTTCAATTCTCTACATTGCCCTTTGGGCTATCCACTGCACCTCAAGTGTTTACCAAATGCCTTGCTCCATTAGTAGCCCACTTCTGAGCTCTTGGCATTCGCATCTTTCTTTACTTGGATGACTTGCTAATCAGTGAAGAAACTGTTTCCAGATGTTTTGAACCACTAGAGATCGTCTTGACCTGGTACAGTCATGAATTTCACATAGTGTGTGAATGCAAGCCACAAATAAACTCTAGTTTTTTTTAAACATGATTTTTATTTATTTTTAACAAGTTTACCTCCTAAAATTGAGATCTTATTATTTGTGCAGTGCCTTTTGCTTTCATCTTTATTTTACTTAAGTTTTCTTACAAAGTGGCGAAAGCACCTTTTAACTCCAGGCACACACCATCACATCACTGCCCATCCCTTCCAAGTATGTTTCAGACTGACTGCGCTGGCAGACTGAGGTTCAAAGAGATTAACTTGTATACATGCTTAGTGACCCCATTGTTTTCATACTTACCCATAGGGATGCATTTAGAAATGTTAAGTTTTGGAAGCAGTTGTAGCAGATATTTAGTAGATGCCATCCAGTACTTTTTAGCATTGAGCCTTATCATATCCATATTTTTCTAGAAATGGCACAGAAGGCATTTCTTTTGTGGCTGCTGGGCACCTTATGTAGCTGGTACATGCTAGAACCCCTGCTTCTGCTTATCTAAAATAACATTGCCTTTGATTTTATTTAGTTTTTAGAAAATTGCTCAGGTGGAAATCCTCTTCTCTAAAATCTGCCAAATTCTGCTTGTCCCACAATTGGCGCACACTTGGCTTGGGCGTTGTTCCCTTTTTTTGACACCTTATGCATCAAATCTCGTTCATTTCAACCTGACAGAAAAGACAATTTTGTGATAGTAATGCAACATTTACTCCAAGTTTGGTTTCATTAAAATTAACTGTTTTACTAAGACTGGTGCATAAGAAGGAATTCCTGCTTCCCTATTTGGCTGTATTGCTTCTGTTCATGTTCTTAGAGTAAATTCACATTTGGCTTCAGTCTCTCTCTCGCTCTTTTTTTTTAGGATGGTAACAACAACTGGGTGAGGTCCTCACTGATGTGTTTGAGAACTGTCTTCATTTACACAGAGCTTGATGAACTCTGCAGAGAGATAAGGGCTTAGAAGGTCATAGCCTTGGCAATCTTGGTGAAAGTATAGCTGAGAGTCTAGGCTCATACCCTTGTGTCTTCTAGGGTCAGTAGCTGCATGACCTTCCCACTGCTTTCTGCATATCTGAATCTGTGGTGTTGCACCTAAGTGTAAGTTGTTAGTGGCCACAGCCACTGTACACTTACTGATCTTCTATCGGTAGCCTGTGGAGTGCTGAACAGTGTTGCCACTGTAAAGATGGATCTCCCTTTCTTGCAGCTGAATTCATTACAAGCCCTGATGACAGGTGCTTTATGTTGTATTGAGGAACCTGCCTTAGTTCTTGACTCTAGTCTGGCACTGTGAAGAGACATGAGAGGTGTAGAATAAGTGGGAGGCCTCGGCCGCCGGTGAAATACCACTACTCTTATCGTTTTTTTCACTTACCCGGTGTTCCCTCTTGGAGTGTGTGTGTGGGGGGGGGGGGCGGTGCTGCACATTATTTATTTTAGCTACATGTAGTATTCATAGCCATGAAGGCTGCAGAAGGAAAACTGCTTCTCAGGCCTTGCCTTATTCTTGTTTTATATTGTACATTAATAAGCATGGGGGGCACTTGGTTTGATGCTGGTGAGGTGATGTGGGTCGATAGGCCAGTTAGTCAGCCATAGACGGGCATTTTATTTGATCCATATTGAAATTGACTGTAACATGTTGGCAAACTCCCGGAGCCACCACTCCTGTCTGCTACTAGAGCATAAAATTTGGGAGTTATGTCTGTTTCAGGTCTTCCAGGAGTAGAGCATCCGAGAGATCAACTTATTTACCACTTCAGCTTTATTTAAGCCCTTGATTCTAAACACTTTACTAAAGTATATAAAATACAGCAATTGAAAACAGTAATGAATAGACACCATTACATATTTGAAGTTTGCAGGTGGACTGTGAGTGAAGATGACGCAGCAATTAAAATAAAATGAAGATGTCAGTTGCTGAACTTGATATAAGAATAAACAAATAAAATTGGCTTTCAGCAATCCTAAAATGAGCCCAAGAAAATTACATGTAACACGCATGGTGAACACATGTTTTAAAATTCATTATTTATTAGACAAATACTGTGGGCCAAAGCAGATCTCCTTTAGGTCTTCACTAGGTCATTATGGTTAACGATCAGAAAACATACCAACAGACCTCAAATGTGGAATAATGTACTCGTATGTGCATAGGAATTAATTTGATGTCAATTTTCATTCATTCCTCTCCTCTACTCGACACTCATTAGACCCATTATAGAGTAAAACGCCCCTTTTGGAATGTGCCTCACAAGACATCTGCAGCAGCTGGAAAGGTCACAGAAGTACCTCACAAAGAGGATTACTGGCCTCAAACAAATGCCCTACACTGACCGCCTCAAAAAACTCCAGCTTTACTCCGTAGCATATTGCCAACTCCGAGGTGATCTCTGCCTAACATATAAAGCTATGCCAAACCCAGAGCTGTTGGACATGCTACACTTAAAGAAATCCCAGTCCATCTGAGCTACACGCTCTAGGGACCTAAACCTTGTCACCAAAATAAACAGGACATGCTGGTGGGATAGATTCCTGTCCCAGAGACTTCCCATACTCTGGAACCGGCTACCCATCTATGTCAAGCAAAGTCCTTCATTAGCACTATTCAAGAAAAATCTTGATTTGTGGATGGGAAATAGGAAATACACCCCGGGGATCACTTCTGTGTCTCTGCTCGACAGTGGCACAGGAAAATAACTTTCTTGGGTGGCGTAAGCCAGGGAACCTTGTTGGCTAGGCTTACGTAGGCCCTTGGGCCGATAGCCTAGTACCTACCTATGAACAATTGAGTTCAGATCCAACCCGGCCATTATTTATAGCTCGTGACCACTAGAAAACTGTAGAGCTCCTCCCTTACCCATAATGCTCTATCCCCTAACATATCCCAGATTTCATTTGCCATTTTTGTGTTCAGACGATGTTGCCGTGAGCTCTTGAGCTTAGTGTTTCAAGACAGAGATAAGTTATTATATTATCCTATTATGTTATTTTCTCTTTCTTATAGCTACTGTATTTCCTCCCAACTTACACACTAGTGTAACTCTTTGTTTCCATTGTTGGTAAACTTTCCCTTCTGTCCCCTTTTACATCCTTAGTGTATTTTTCGATAGCATTGTTGGTATTTCCTTTCCTTCTATCGTTAATATTAAAAAAAAAAAAGTTTTCTTTTTCCACTCTCAAATTCTTTGTTAAAATGTCTGAAAAACAATCTGGTTTTAAAAAGTACCAGAAATGCAGTCATAAGTTGCCTCTTTGTAATACGCACATCTTGTGCCATATATTGTCTATGCTGTGAGCACCTTCAGAAAGATTGTGACATCTGTAAATCCTTTAATCCATGGGCCATATTGGACCATAAGAACAAGCTTATTTTAAAGGGCTTCCTTCCTTCTACTTTTTCAGAGGCCTTTTCTGGGGCTTAACCCCCCCTGAGACCGATGACAAAGGAATACTGTAGAAAGCCTTCAGATCCATTAGACTCCTCAACCCCTTACTCAGATCCGATGGTGTAGCCTCCAAGAAGAAAAAAAATACACAAAGTCTGATCTAAAGTCTGCTGCTTCTCTGAAGATGGTTTCAGACACCAAATCACCTTCCTCAGATCCTGTATTACTGGATTTGAAACCTTTACCTCTGACCAGATGTTAGCCTTCCATAGATCCGGTACCCTCTCAGATCCCATTGCCATATTTCAAGTCTCGCCAGCATTCCAGTTCCCCCTCTGGGACCTCATCATCTCATTCTTCCAGAAGCCTGACTGAAGCCAATGTGAATAGAATAATGAGGAAGTTTCTTTCAGTGCAGATTGAGATGGGAGCTCTTTGGCTCCTATCTTTTCGGGTCAGGAAGCCCTCACCACCACTACACCACTGGACTTGGCTCCTACTCTGATCTGATCTGTGGTTTCAGAGCCCTTGAATCCAAGATTTCCTGGACCATGTGGGCTGGCTCTGAAGATCATTGCTGCTTTGGCTGCAAGGCCTTCTTTTTGTGCACCAGCTCCAAGTGTGTCATAGCCGGGCAGCTCTCCCAGCTAAACCATCTATGTCGGATCTGAGGTGTTGGGAGTCGACTCCAAAGTTGTTGGAGCAGTCTCTGCCCCTTGGAGCTTCAGCATTGGATAGCTTGGCTCCAACCTCTGCCTCGAGTGGACTGATTTTGGGACACGAGGAGCTGATGTGCTGGAAGCATGGCTTTTTGGCTCTGTTGGCTTCCTTCTCCACAGAGTGTTCCACTTTCGAGGTAGTGGAGAGATTCTTTTCTGCTTTCACAGGGCAGATGATTCCTCCCTCCTTGGATCTCTTCTGAATCTCGTCTGTCTCTGTGCCTTGAGCCTCACCATTCTACTCCACAGGGACAGCCAGTTCAAAGTCTCCAGGCTACCCAGCAGGGTATTACCATTTCTTCTGATACTTCTCTGGAGCACCCCACGGAAGAAGTCCCTAGTAAGAGGATGTGCAAGAGGAGAAACTTGGACTCCTGTCAGGAGTTGGTCACTGACTATGCTGATTTTGATGCGGCAGAAGGGTCCCCAAGATCACCACCCAGTGATGTCTCATTTGGAGACATCCTAGAGATCCTTAAGCAGAGAGGTGGTTGGTGTGCAGATAACCCTTCCCAAGAGGAATCTGTATTCCTGGAAACCTTTAGGTCTGGCCCTTCTTACCTCCTGGCTAACTCTACTTGCCAGTGAGCTCATTGACTTGATCTCTAGGCAGAAATGGAAGGAAGCACATATGGTTGAACCACCCCAAGAGACCAGACTGGATTTTAGCACCACCTAAAGGAAGTGAATTTTGAAGCAAGGGAGTATCTGTAGATACCATGGTTATGGCGATGGCCGCCAAGAAGGAGCTCACGGAACAGAGTTCTTCTATTCATCCCCCCAACAGGGAGTCAAGGGTGTTGGACAGATTTGGGAAGTGAGTTTATGCTTCAGCAGCATTTGCACTGGGATCGCTAAATTATTTGGTGTGCTTCATAAGATTGCAGATTTGATTAAGGAACTTTTCAAATCCCTTGTTGGGACCAGTACTTCTGACGCTCAGACTTCTGTGGCCTCACAGTTGGCTACCCTGCAGTCAATCACTAATTCATCCATGAGACTCATTTCACATGTGTCTAAAAGTACTGCAGGGGTGGCAGGTTCAGGCATTTCCATTAGGAGGCATATGTGTGTGTGTGACTTTGCGGAGCCTTTCAAGTCCTCTTTCGTCAGTGCACCTTTTGATGGAAGCTGTTTGGCCCTAAGGTAAAGGACACACTTTCCAGGTGCGAGCAAAATGGAAAGACGCTATGCAGTGGGAGTATGTTTTTCAACCCCTCAAAGGACCTTTTCCAGGAATCAATGAGGAGGTCAAAAAATATGGTTCAGAAAGTCCCAGAGTCCTTTCCAAGGCCCACATGGGGATAGTTCCCCAAGGGGAGAAGGGGGTAACTCGAATGGAAGATGCCATCCACGTGGCAGAAGAGGCCTGCAAAACCAAAGGTCTAGATATTCCTTCTCTGAAAGTCCCTAATAGTGCTCCTGAAAGGCCCGATTGTCCACCTCTCGTGGCAGTCTGGGGACATTTATCCCTGCACAAGAGAGCCAGGCTAGACCTTACAAAAATATGTGGGTTCAGAGGATTATTTCCAGAGGTTATATAATTCCCTTTTTCCTACCACCTCCACCTGTATTCAAAATTCCCAATGTTCCTCCCAGTCAGAGAAAAGCAGCAGCAGCAGTAGAAATAGAATCCAGGAGGTCCCAAAAAACAGATATAATCCGGAACTTAATCAAGATTCTTTTTAATGCCAAAGAAAACGGGTAAATGGAGACCTTTCTTGGATCTAAGCAGTTTGAACAGATCAGTTCAGTACACCAAGTTATGGATGGTCACAGTTCAGTTCATTCTGCCCTTTTTGTGCAAGAAAGACTGGATGTGCTTGATAGACCTTGCATACTATCACATAAAAATGACCAGACAATCCAGAAGGTACTTGCTGTTCCAGCTGGGAGCCAGTCATTACCAGTTCAGAGCACTACCCTTTGGCCTCACCACAGTCCCCAGCATATGTTCACCAAATGCATCACAGTGGTAGTAGCTAACTTGAGACTGCAGGGAATCCGAGTGCTTCCGTACTTGGACTACAGGCTCATAACCGCTTTGACCAGGCATCTACTGATAAGAGCTAAAGACCAGGTACTCCAGATTTACTCCCTTCTGGGGATTACCATAAATTACAACAGATCTCAGAATTTTTTCAGACATTGAAATTCATAGGAGCACTTTTCAACCCAGTATCCATGATAGCCTCCCCTTTTCTTCCAAGAGTACAGACTGTCCGATACCAGGTCAGAAAATAATACAAAATTCCTCAATTTCAGCCTGATTGATTCTACAAGCCTTGGGATCAATGTCTGTGGCGATAGTTCTAGTTCCATAGCAAGATTTCATACGAGGATTCTTCAGTGGATGTTAGCGATTCAGTGGTCCATTCTTCATCAGCATATGTCCACTCAGATAAGAATTAACCAAGCATTCAGGAGATACCTTTGGTGGTGGATCTGCTCAGATCAGGTTTTACAAGGCTGTCCCTTCATTCTTCTGAACCCAAGGCCATAATGACCACGGACACATCCCAGATTGGGTATCTTCCAGGGGAAAACAGTCCAAGGCACATGGTCACCCGAACAGGCAGATATGCATATCTCTGTCCTGGAAATGAGAGCAGTGCTCTTAGCGCTGCAGGTTTTCCAAGACTCTGTTCCTTTTGGGACAATTGCAATTCAGACAGACAAGTATGTATGTGGTTTAGTACATCAACAAACAAGGAAGAATCATATCTTACCCCTTGTGTGTCAAGAAGCTCTCAGAGTTTGGCTACAAATGGGTATGACACCATCACAGTGAACGTTAATTTAGTTTACTTGCATTTTGCTGGCTTATTAATGTGAGCTTCTGTGAACTAAGTCTAGACTTTTGTACACGATTACAATTTCATGGCCACTTAGAAGTTCTGCCCAAGTGTGATTGCATTGATACCAAATTTGTGCAGTTGTATTCTCTTGATGTTCATTTCACTTCCCTGCTTTCCGATATGCAATGCCTCTGTTTTTCATATGTACCCATTGTGTCTTGTACATATGCATGTATTGTATTGCTGCAGTATTATCTGGTAAAGCTTACACTGTCATTTTTGTTTTGCTTAATTTCTCAAGGTGGATTTACTTCGGCCTTCGATCAGATTGTTACACTGATATACACAGTACTTTAAGCCTTACTTTTTTTCTCTGTTCTTTTTAATTGATTATTTTTTCCCCAAGTCTGACATTTGTTTATACTTGTATCTGCTCTGTTTCTTCTCAGTTGTACTCTTGAGCAGTGGCTGAAATGGGTCCATTGTGGATCAGTTTACTAACTGGTCAAAAACTTGAATAAGCAAGCAATACTGCCTGACAGGGTGGACAGTATTAGGGAGTTAATGCATGCCCAGGGCTGTTGTGACCTAATGTCACAGGCATTACTAACTGTGGAAGGGGATTAATTCCCTGATAATACCTACCAACCCGGGAAGGGCATTATTACTTGGGTGCTGCACTCCTGAGTGTATCATCCTTTGGATGCGATGTTAAACTGAGGTCCTGTGCTTCTCTGGGGCTGGTCAGGGGTCGCATTTCTTTGTATCCAGAAGCCTGGCTGGGTATCACTCAAGACAAGTGGGTACAAAGAATTATTACCAGAGGTTATGTCATACCCTTTTCTCTTCCACCCTTTGTTCCCAAAAAGATCCCGGATGTTCCACCCAATCACAGGGATCAGGCAACTATGAAGGTCAACAAGTTGCTGTCAGAGTCATCCAAACCGTCCCAGCAGACCAAATAGTATCCGGAACTTACTCCAGATTCTTGTTAGTGCCAAAACGTACTAGGGACTGGAGGCCCATCTTGGAACTCAGCAGATTAAACGAATCAGTACAGAAGGACAAGTTTTGGATGGTGACACTGCAGTCTGTACTCCCTTTATTAGAGAAAGACAATTGGATGTGCTCAATAGATCTCCAAAACGCCTACCACCACATAAAAATGGACTGGGCGTCGTGTACGCTTCTGGCTGGGAGCCAGTCATTACCAGTTTTGTGCTCTGCCCTTTGGTCTCACCACAGCCCCCCAGGGTTTTCACCAAGTGTATGATGGTAGTGACAGCTCACCTGAGGATTCCAGGTGTTTCCGTATCTGGACTGGCTCATGACTGCTCCCACCAGGCATCTACTTCTTCAGATCAGGGACGTGCTACCATTCAGCTTTGTACCCAGCTGGGAATTTCTATAAATTGGGAAAAATCTGCCTTATTGCCCTCTCAATCTGTGATTTTTATAGGCGCAGAGATCGACACAGTAGACATGTTGGATCGTCTTCCTGTAGAAAGGGCGCAGAATCTGGTTCTTCAAATTCAGTGTCTTCTCCCCTAACGAAAGGTCAAAGCCAAGACTATTCTGCAGTTTCTAGAGGCCATGGCTTCCACCATATTACTAGTGACACTAGCCAGACTACACATGAGGATTCTTCAGTGACTCCTGTCATCCCAGTGATCTTTTCAGTACCTGCCATTATCTCATCACATTCTACTGACAGACTCTTGCAAGAAGACCTGCTTTGGTGGGCTCTACCCAATCAGTTAACACAGGCACTTAATTTCTTCCTCCTCAATCCATTGCCACTGTGACCATGGATGCCTCACAGATAGGGTGGGGAGGCATTATCTAGGCAGGACTGTCCAAGGCACATGGCAAGATCACGAGGTTCACCTGCATATCAATGTTCTAGATATGAGGACGGTGCTCCTGGCATAGCAAGCACTTCACGACCTTCTGCCTGTGGGGACTATTGCAATACAATCCAACGATATGTCGGTAGTATGGTATATCAACAAACCGGGTGGAACCAGATCTTACCTACTCTGTCGAGAGGCCATTCGAGTTTGAAAATGGGCGATATCTTCCCAGCTTTTTCTGGTGGCAACGCACATTCCGGGGACAACCAACGTGATAGCCAACAAGCTCAGCCGGGCAATCCTGATGCCTCATGAGTGGTCGCTGAAACATTAAACAGCGGAACAGATTTTCTGCAGATGGGGACAGCCTTGCTGCGATCTCTTTGCCAGCCCAATCAATGCCAAATGCAGCAGGTACTTCTTCCTCATCCCCCCTCCGGGGGAGTCACCGAGAGACGCACTTGTTCACGATTGGCCCCTGGGTCTCCTTTATACTTTTCCTTCCTTTCCTCTCGTTCCCAAGGTTATTCAGAAAGCGAAAAGGCTGGGAAGCGAACTGATCCTCATTGCTCCTTACTGGCCTTGTCAGGCTTGGTTCCCTTTCCTCTGGCCTCTTTTCCTAGATGATCCTTGGATTTTGGACCCAGTTCCAGACCTGTTGACTCACATGTCAGGTTTGCTTTACCCCTCCTTACACACCTTCAATTTGACAGCGTTGCTGCTCCAGTTCCATCCCTAGTCAGGCTTCATGACTTCTCACCCTCCGTGACTCATATCCTTACGTCTTCTCATAAACCTTCTGCCAGGAGACTATATTCTAGTAAATGGAGAAGATTTTCTATCTGGGCAGAGAAAATGAATGTTGACCCTTACACTGCCTCCATTCCAGTGGTTTTGGAATTCCTGTCTGACCTTTTTCACCAGGGATCTGTGGCTGCCACTATGAGTTCAGTTGGCAGCAATTTCAAATTTTCATCTAGGCTTTCAAGATTCTAATCTGATGTCACATAGGCTGTGCAAAACTTTCCTTAAAGGTGCCACCTTGTTAAGACCCCCCCCCCCTTTCAAGAACCTGTTGCCTCATGGGATTTAAATTTTGTGTTATCCAAATTAACTTCTCCGCCCTTTGAGCCTTCTCTTCATCCCCTTTGAAATTCCTGTCTTGGAAGACTTTTTCTAGTGGCTATAGACAGATGGGTGTCAGAGTTACAAGCATTGTCTGTGAAACCCCCTTACCTGATTTTTCACAAGGACAGGGTGTCCCTTCATACTAATCCTTCCTTTGTCCCCAAGGTCTGTTACCATGCCACCTTGAATCAATCCATAGAACTTCCGGTGTTCTTTCCAAATCATTCCAACGCAGCTGAATACAGGTTTCATCAGCTGGATGTCCATAGACAATTACGTTTTTATTTGCACCGAACTAAGGAAATCAGATCAATTATTTATTTCCTTTTCCGAATCCAGGTCAGGCTTACCAGTTTCCAAAGTAACACTATCTAATTGGATTTCTAGCTGTATAGCTTACATTTACAACTCTGAGGGTAGACCTTTACCCTTTAAATCAAGGTTCATTCTACTAGATCTCAGTCTACCTCTGCAGACTTTCAAGCCAGGGTCCCACTTGATATTTGTGCAGCAGCAACGTGGGCTACCCCTCACACTTTTATTACTCATTACAAATTGGATTTACCCTCCAGGGGTAGGGCGTCTTTTGGTTTCACGGTACTCAGGAGTATTTTTCCTTGACCCACCCAAGAATAAGGCGCTAGGGACGCTATCCCATATGTAAGAATGAAGGCAAGATAGGACTACAGAACATAAAGAAGTTATTTACTCACCATAACGTTCCATGTTTGTAGTCCATCTCGCTCTTCATTTTTACGAATCCACCCTCCTACCCCCATCCTGGAAGTACCTGGAGACAGAAAAATATTATCTTTTTTTATGGAGACCTTTTAGTATTGGCTTCTTTTGTATATTTGTTATTGTGTCTCCTAGTTAGCAGCAAACAAGATCTGGAGATTGTACTGGTGCACCATGGGATACCTACCTAGTCACGAGCCAACTAGAAAACTTCCAGCTTGTAAGTAGACCAAGTCGGAGCCGAGGATCAGCTCCAATCCCATATGTAAGAATGAAGAGCGGGATGGACTACCAACATGGAACGTTATGGTGAGTACGTAACTTTTGTGATAACCCAATTTCACAACCATCTGATGAGGTTATGGGTCTTTCCTCATAAAGGAGAAAACGTAAGCTTATGGTCTGTGAAGTCACAGTTCTGTAAGGTGATATCTGTTATTGTACCAACACTAATAGTAATAATTTACTAACCCCAAGGCATCATTTTGGGGGGGGGTGTGACACTTTATGTAAGCAGTTAATACCCCTTGGAGAAGTTCAGAATGCATATGTCATGTGTTATTGTCTTTACACATACGTAAGTAAATGCATACATACTTTTAACAAGTAGGCCAGTTTTTGCATCTTTTGCTTTTTGGTGATTTGTATACTACTATTGGATATAACATACTCTGAGAACATTTGAATTTCTAGCTTCATAGGCAATTTGTTTCCATTTTGGAGTAATCAGGGTAAGTTGTGATCACTTAATTTTGTCAGCCATTTACACAACATTGCTTGTACGTCAATCCTATGTGTTTCTTTACTACCATCATTGAGTCTGTGATGCAGCAGTATTCGTGTTCACCTTAAGCAGCTTTGCTGCACTGTGGGAATGTTAGCTTGAACAGGAATGTAAACTACACAATAGTGTTTTAAAATAGTCATTACCAGTAGAGAGCAAATTGGAGACCCTTTCCAAGGTTAGCAGGAAGTCTGTAGAAAGGAAGCAATAATGATAAATTATTAAAGTATGTATACTGTGTGTATTGGCAGGCCACCTACTATATATGTTTTATGAGCATGAATACATAAACACTTCCAAGCAGGTTAATTTGAATCACTGTTGGGAGCACTACCAACAAGTGGGATCCGGCTAATACAGGGTTATGCAGGGACTGAATATTTTTAAACTGTTTAGTTTGGCAGAGGTATACCAAACGTTCAGGTACATATGACAAGTCTTGGACTCTGTACAACCTGCTCTGTCACCCAACCCCTGAACATTTGCAGTCTGTTATCTCCTTCATTTTGTTTTTCAGTTAATGTACATTACTGCTACTGCCAATATTGATGGTAGCAATAATAATTAAAAAGTAAAATGATTCATACTGTGCTTTACTCTGAATTCATATCTTTTTTTTTTTTTTAATCAAACCTGTCCGTGTGAGCGAGAAACTGTAAGTGATGTGTGCACGAAGAATGTTGCTTTGCCTTAAAAATATTCAGTATGTGCAGATGAACATGCATGCCTGTATTGGCAAACGGGATACATTTTGAATGGAAGGCGAAGGGGAAAAAAATATGAAAAAAGTGAACAGGTCGCTGTGGCAGGGGTGGGAATGGGGAAGTTAAATAAATCCATAGCCAATAGAGTTAGTTATATAGCTGATAGGAAAATAAATGTATGGCAAATACGTTTTAATTGTTTAAAACTGTATGATTTTGATGTGACTGGATTATACCATTTTTTTGATGAGACAAGTTTGTAGTGACACCTCCCACCCCAAGGTTTATTAGATGAGCTGCTCTCCCTGTATTGAATGTTCACCTTTTCTTATATCTCTGTGTTGCTGAGATCTGCGCAGAACCAGAAGCTTCATGAGAGGCTTTCTTTCAGAACAAGTTATTGTGCACTGCTCCATATTGCTTTTCCTTTCCTGCTAACAATCCCTTGAGGAACAGTGACAGTGCAGAAAAAGATTTTGAGGAAACATTAGATGATGCAGTTGACCGCTGTGCTTTGTCCACTGTTCGTGGTAGTGCTATAACTATGAGGCACAGGATGAAATCTCATGCTCTCACCTGCATGGAAAGACTTGGCACTACTCAGTCTTGATATTGTCAGAAAGATGGAAGTGGTACCTGTCAAGGTTAACTTTAGGCTCTTTTACCTTGAGGCCTACTGTGTTATAGGGTGGTGGATTTTAGTTAAGATACTGTTTTCTGTTATTTCTTTGAATCCAGAATTCACTGTTAGCTTTGCTATTGTAAAGCTGTTATGAAACCTCAAATCTTGTTGGCCTCATTTTCTTTGTAGTCTGATCAGGAAGTAACACCTTTGTTTTTTTCTGTCCAGCCTTTGATGAGGATTGTGGTTCAGATAGAGGGGCTACGGAACCAAAGCTGTCTTCTTCTGTGAAGTCTATTGCTGTGAAAGGGCTTTCTGTAAGATCATTCCACACTCTAAGGCAACCTGTCATGCTGCTGCAGCTCTGTAGTGTGCCTGATTGGTCCATCCTCTGATCTCCAAGCAGTGTCAGTGAGGTAGCAGAATGAACCCCCTCCTCTTCATAAGAATACGAAATGCAGGCTACCAACACTCAAGATGGACCCCTTCAGTCTGCTTGAGTAGTCTACCCATGGAGAAGATTTCTGAAGGTGGTAGCTCTGAGCTGTTTCACTTGCTAGTTCTTTTAGCCAACAGGTTCTGCAGTCTTGGATTCTGAAAGCATTAAGATGGCCATAAAATTCAAGATATATTTCCTTTTTATGATTAAGTCTTTTAAAAAGCCGATCCAGTTTTCTTAAGCTCCACTGTAGCAGTTTAGGAGGGATGCAAATGCATACCAGTGCAATCCTCCTCCCTAGCCAGTAGCCCCTTAGTACTTTGTGTCTTCCATTATTATCTTTTTTTCCTCTTCTATCACAATTGGAGCTCCTCTTACAATTAATATAAGTACTCCTCTTTTCTTTTGTCCCAGATATTCTGCTGAATAACAGTCCTGAGAACCTTTCTTTATCAAACTCATATGTTCAGTTCTTTCCAGGTGTGTCTCCTGTAGCATAGCTATTTGCACTCTACTTTTTTTTTAAATATAGTTCACTACTCTTTCTTTTTTATATTTATCTGTAAGACCATTCAGATTGAAAGACATTACAGAAGGCATCATTTTCTTACACAGTTATTTTCAACTTTTATATATAACTGTTCTTTTGCTAAATGTCTAGTTCTAACTTTTGTGTTACGTGTATATACTGTTTGGCAGGTTGGTCTTTTATACAGTTCACATTTTACATAACTTTTTGTTTTATGAAAGCCCTCAAACAGAACAAACAACCCCCCCCCCCCAAAAAATAAAATAAAACCTCCTAAAACCTATGAACTTAACAGTAACCAACAAAACTATGTACAGCTTCAATTATTGAAGTTTTTGCTTACTAATCAGAATGTAAGTTCTAAGGTGATAGCTACACAGGCTAAAATTAACCAAAAAGAAAGGTTAGTCATGCTAAGAGGCATGATACAGCTAGGAAGGAGGACTGCACTGGCATGCATTTACATCCCTCCTAAAACTACCATAATGGAGCTTAAGAAAGTTCTGGGAGAAATAATCGGCTTTCAGCAAGGAATATTACTTATATGTGGAGACTAGAATTTGGTTTGCAACAGTGAAGATGTGTCTGATGGGTCTAGAAGAGAAAATATAACAAAGGAGGGTAGATTTTTAAAGAAATTTATCAAAAGGTTTGGCATGGAAGATATGAATTCAGTATTAGGAGTTCAGAGTGAATTTACTTACTGAGATACAAAAACTGGGCTAGACTTGGTAGATTTTATATCTCACAGGAATATCTGCATTTAATTGAAAGTCTTGAAACTCACCCAATAACTATTTGAGATCATGCACCAATAATAACTAAAATAAAAATGCAAGGTAATGAAATAGGTGCTTTCCCACCTATTGATTGAAAAGAGAGGAATTTAAGAAATGGGTTATGGAATTAATTCAGGAGCTGCTACTTTCAGCTTTTCCCGGTTAGGGATTGTCACAGCGGAACTCCAATCCGCTAGTGATTGGCAGCAGATTTTACGGCGCCGAGTTGCCAGCCCGACGCCCAACTTTCAAAGAAGGCACACCCATTCACGCACACACCTACCTGCATGTCTTTAATAATCATAGGACTGTGGGTTGGACATGTAGACTCCACACAGAAGGCGCTCCAGCTGAGAATCGAACAGGAGAACCTCTTGCTGTGAGGTGACAAAGCTAACCGCTGCACCACCGTGGCCCTAAATTATATTCTGAAAACGTAGCTAAGGAGTGGGATAAAATTAAAGTGGAGTTTAAAGCTAGGTTGAAAATAAAAGAAAGGGAGATATGGTTAAACAGTAACAAGAATTATTTAGAGGGATTGGCGAATGTTAAAGTATTGCAAAATAGGGGGAATCTCTCAGAACAAGAAAAAGAGCAAATGCAGAATGCTAAACAGAAAATAAGGGATTACTTCAATAATATGCACGAGTTTAGAAAGATTATTGTTAAGCAACTGTTTTTGATAATAATTCTAGAGCATAAAAACTTTTAGCACAACTCGGACAACAGAAAGTGGAAAGTGAGCCCATAACAAGGAAGATAAAAGACCATGTAGAGGTATGAGAAATATTTCGGAACTGTTATGAAAATTTGTATAAAGCAGAGAAATATGGAAATCAAGAAAAGGTACAAATGGAAATGTTTATGGAAGAATTAAATATGCCAAACTTAGATGTAAATGAGGCTCAATTACTAACAGGATAGGAAGGGGTGAGATAAAAATGGCTGTGAATAACCAATCTGCAGGAAAGTCCCCAGAAGTAGATGGTATTCCTGTGGAAGTTTGGAAGTTAGGAGGGGAAAAAAACTGATGAAGATCTGGAAGGTTTTGTTTAGCAGCATTTTAAGAGGAGGGAGGAGTACCAGCATCCTGGAAGAAGATGGTGGTAATGGTAATACCTAAAGAGGGTAAATATCCATTGGATCCAGCTTCATATAGGCCCATTTCAATACTAAACCATGATTATAAAGTGTTCATATCTGTAATGGTTAAAAGAATGGCAAAACTGGTACCAAATTTGATAGATATGGATCAGTGTGATTTTTGTGGAGGGGAGGCAAACATTTGACAATATTAGCAGAACTTTGATGATCCAGGGGGAAACAGAATGTGAGAAAGTACCACTTTTATTGGTGGGTCTTGATGCAGCGACAGCATTTGTCAAAGTAGACTGGGACTTCATGAGCAGGTCAATGGAAGCATTTGCTTTCCCTGAAAAAATTATAAGGTTGATTAGAAGAATATATGAGGGATCGGAGGTGTGAATTAAAATAGGTGGGGTCCTCTTTCATAATTTCTGCATGAGTAGAGAAACCAGGTAGGGTTGTCCGCGTTTCTCTTTGTTGTTTTTATTATATTTCAAACCATTGGCAAAGAAAGTAAGGGATTCAGAATTTCGAGGATATAATTGGTATGGTAATCAGGATAAGCTGGCTCTATTTACAGATGATACTATTTTATACATGACAAAACCAGAAAGGGACATTGCAATGTTGTGAAACATTTTGTGGCAGTCTCAAATTTTTTTGGGATACAAAATTAATGAAGGTAAAACAAGGGCAATAAGCTGTAATTTATGTACCCACAGACAAATTGGTTCAGCAATATCCATATTTATGGGGCCATGATAAATTGAAGTACTTAGGAGTTTGGATTAAAAAAAGGATTCTGGTGTGGCAGCTAAGGATATGTGGGAAGAGACTAAACAAAAGATAATACAAAAACAGAAATTGAAAGCTCTGTTTTATGGCTAGAGATAGCAAGATACAAGCAGTTAAAATGTTTTTAGTCCCTTTAGTGTTATACACAGGCCAGACATATTTTTATCAACCGGAGGAGAAGTTGTGAATAGTGTTGTGTTGAAGTATTTTATATGGGAGGGAAAGACTGAACGAGCCAAGTGGGGTAAGATGATTCTTCCAGTAGAATAGGACAGATTGGGATTAACTGATTTGAATGAGGGTTATGCTACTCAACGCCAGGAGTTTAAATCTCAAAATGCATGCGCTCGAAGCACTCCTATGTATGGAGAACGTCGACATCTCTGCAGTAACTGAAACCTGGTTCAAGGCTCCAGAGAGCACTCCAGCACTACTGGGTTATA
The DNA here is from genome assembly GCF_019279795.1 of Protopterus annectens. Lineage (NCBI taxonomy): Eukaryota > Metazoa > Chordata > Ceratodontiformes > Protopteridae > Protopterus > Protopterus annectens. The sequence continues at coordinate 56,964,941 of NC_056733.1, forward strand.
ACTCATAAAATACATTTCAGCCACAGAACACGGAGCGAAACACAAAAGGAGGGGGTGTATCCATATTCATCAAGGATACCCACACCCCCAGGTTAGTGGCGCAGCATGATACCACTGAGATCATCCATGTGCAGCTAACATTGGGCAAATCTGCAATGCAAATTGTGGCCTGCTACAGATCACCCTCCATGACCCAGGACCACCACTCCGCCTTTCTGGAGACACTGGAAAACATGAAGGTCCTACCAAACACCCTGATATTGGGCGATTTCAATTACCGTACCATTAACTGGGAAAACTACTTGAGTACAAACTCCCAGGCTCAGCGCTTCCTGGAATGTATCAACTCAAATGCCCTGGATCAGCTGGTAAACTCCCCTACCAGAGGCCACAACATATTGGACCTGGTCATCACCAGCATGGGCGACAGGTGTTCCTTACCGGAGGTCAACCCGTCACTGGTTGGATCAGACCATAAACTTAATCACCCTGGATATCCACACCCCACCACCACCCCCAACCAAGGAAACCACAGTGAAAAACTTTTCTAAAGCAAACTTCACCTTACTTAAGGCAGAGGTGGTAAGTTTCACAGCCCCCACATTAAAAGGATAACACTGCCCAAGATGTAGAATCCTTTACAATTGCACTCTGTGAGCACCTACAAGGATGCATGGATCATGCCATCCGTAGCAAAACCAAAACTCACTCCCCTAAGAGAAGGAAACCAGTCTGGTGGACCCCTGCCATAAACAGGTTATTCAACAAAAGGAGGAAACTAGTTCAAAAAAAAAGCAAATCCTAAGAAGGAAAGACATCCCTGATCAGGATCAGTAAGAAACTAAGGTCCCTCATAAAATCGTCCAAGGCTAACTTCGAAAGGAAAATAGCCAAGGATTCAAAAGATAACCACAAAGCCTTCCTTAGCTATGTCAAGAATCTAAGTGGCAACTTGCAGATATGCTCTGAGCTAGTGCAAAATACCACAAAATTTACTGAACCTACTGATATTGCCAACATCCTGGCAGATAGACTCAGTGCAAACTTCACCTCCCTCTCACCTTCAAAAGGGCCCACAACAATACCGGAAAAGTGTAGTGTCCCGGAAAACACAGAAGCACAGGTGAAAACAGCTATTTCAAAAGCCATAAACACAGCATCAATGGGGCCAGATGGTGTCCCAGGCTGCATCTTGCACGAACTACAGAACGAACTAACCACCCACCTAAACACGCTGTTCAACCTCAGCCTCTCCACAGGCTACGTGCCCATAGAATGGCGCACAGCAACGGTTATTCCACTCCACAAAGGAGGGGCCACAACTGACCCCTGGTAACTATCGCCCCAAAAGCCTGACTAGTCTGGTCTGCATGGCTATGGAGCGCATCATCATGGAACTCATTAACAAAGACATTGGAAACCTCCAAACACTTGACCCGACCCAGTTAGGCTTTGTTAAGGGCAGATCATGCCTACTAAACCTGGCTGACTTCTTCGAGACAGTCACCAAGGCCATAGACGAGGGAAAGGTAGTTCACACAGCCTACCTTGATCTCGCCAAGGCGTTCGACACCATTCCTCACTCAGGTATTATAGAAAAACTCACCAGCCTGAACATAAACCCGTATGTCACAAGATGGGTTGCCAACTGGCTTACAGACAGAACTCACACGGTAAGAATAGCAGGCTCCAGGTCCTACTCTAAACCAGTCACAAGTGGTGTCCCCCAAGGCTTGATTCTGGGACCCCTACTTTTCAGCATATATTTCTCAGAAGTACAGGCAAACACAGGAGGACTACGGCTAACCAGGTTCGCCGATGACTGCAAACTGGGAGCCATAATTGACAATCCGGCTGACACAGACATCCTTCAAAAAGGCCTTACTGAGACAGACACCTGGTGTCAAAGTCATGGCCTCAAGCTAAATGCTAAAAAATGCATAGTCATCCCGTTTGGGAAAAACAAAGCACCCATGAATTACCACATAGGCGGCAGCCCCCGTAATACAGAAGAGGTAATTAGAGATCTGGGGACCCAGGTAGATAGTAATCTCTCCTTTGACAATCATATTGCCAAAGTAGTTAGGAAATCCTTCTATGTGGCCATCTAATTACTAAGGGGTCCGCATCTAGAAACAAAGAGGTTATAGTGCCCCTCTACTTGTCACTCATCAGACCCATCATAGAGTACAATGCCGCATTTGGGATGTACCTCACAAGACACTTCCAACAGCTGGAAAGACCACAAAAGCACCTCACCAAGAGGATTACTGGCCTCAAACATATGTCCTATGCAGCCCGACTGAAAAACCTCCGGCTGTACTCAGTGACATATCACTTACTCAGAGGTGATCTCTGCCTGGCTTACAAAGCCATGTCCAACTCAGAATTGATGGACATGCCCCACCTAAAGAAATCCAAGTCACTGCGAGCCACGTGCTCTAGTGAGCTAAATCTCGCCACAACAATAAATAGAACATGTTGGAGGGATAAATTCCTGTCACAGAGACTCCCCATGCTTTGGAACAAAATTCCTAACTACATTAGACAGAGCCCCTCACTAACACTCTTCAAGAGAAGCCTTGACGAGTGGATGGGTAACAGAAAATACACCCCTGGGATCACTTCATTGGCTCTGCTTAACAGAGGCTCAGTTAATTAATCAATGGGGCGGCGAAAGCCGACACACTCTGGCTAGGATTATAAATGCCCTCGGGCAGATAACCTAGTACCTACCTATGAACCTATTTCAGAGCTACACAGGTAAGGCTTCTGTACAAAGCACAAGCAGAAAACTATAATTCAAAGTGGAAAGCGATGATGATGAAATGGGGAAACTCAAGAAACAAGGAGAAACTGGGATTTTGGGTGCAGATCCTTAAGGAGAATAACAACAACCATACAGAATATTATATTCATAAAGTAGCAGAAAGTATTCTAAGAACTAAGCCAACATGGGAATGGCGAAAGGAAATTCTCTTGATAGGGATGACTGCAATTAGGGATTCGGACAATAGGCAAAAAATAGGTGGAAATTACTGGAGAAAACTGGCTAAAGAGCCAAGGTACTGGAAGCAAATAATGAAAGAGGAAAAGATAATAGAATGGAAAGAGGTTAAGAATGTATTTGGACTGCAAGCTAGAGATTGCCTTCCCTATCAGACTGATATCTAGATATAGTCAAAGAAAGAAATAGAGGGATCCTAAGCAAAAGACCAGCACTTGCCGAGTTTTTAGTAAAATCTAGAACAGAACCTGCTGTTAAAAAAAGGAATAATTAATACATCATACAAAATATGGCTGGATAACTATAAGAATCAATCGGCAGAGGTTAGAAAGGATTGGGAAGAGAAATTGGATAAGCAATTCATAAAGAAACAATAGGGGCATATATGTATATCCCATATATGCAACAAAGTCTTAGTTTTATTTTACATATTTATTAAAATATCTACAAAATTATTTTGATTTAACCTCTAATTTCAGCTTTGTTACAATGCTCAACTGTTAGTGCAGTACTGTACTTTGTGTTACTGCTGGTTTACCATCAGGCATGGGCTGTGAATGACGTTGGGGGATAAAGCTGTGTGTGAAAGTGTAGCACTGAGTATGAAAATGTGTGCAATGTACTAATTAGTTGTCTGAATGCATATGTATGATATTCACTAGATTGAAGTGTGTGTGTGTTTGAATGAATGATCATCGATTGATATGTTAGAATGTTTTGTACTATGAGCAGCAGATCAGTGTTTAATGAGATGATTCAGTAGGTACTCTGGTGAGTGTGTGTGATTCTGTATGTATGTACGTGTGTGTGTACTGTGTGTTATACAAATCTAGAAAGAGATGTTTGCGTGTGTGGGAAAAGAAAAATATATACACAGTTATCTATCTGTATTTTTGTATGTATACTTCCAAGTTCTTCACTACTGCGTTCACGTGACTAGTTTATATAC